>NC_081799.1:540000-675000 GCF_963082965.1 Carassius carassius
TTAATATCATACGTCAATTGCTTCTTATAAGTGAAGTTTTTTTATTTAATAATGTTTGGATATTGTGACTGGAGAACATGAGAAGTGATTAACCTCTGTTTGATCAAGACATCATCATTGTTGATCTCATGTTCATAACATGAGTAACGTTACCGGTAGTTTTATTAATAACACGATGAAACGGATTAATAAGTTTGCAGTATGGCTATGACGGTGTAATGTGTATTATGGACACTGGCACTGATCGATTATTACAGTCAAAACACACACACTCCACTTCGATTACACTCTTGGCGAGACCTTATTCACAATCTGAGACTGTATGACAATAATGATGTTCATTCATCATAAATCTGCAGCTAATCTCACGAATGTCTCTGCGAGTTTAGCTTCAAGCTAACAGCATCTCCCAGCCTAACCACGATATCTGACTGCGTTTCAACACAATCTTCACTTACGAATGAATCATAAATCATAAATAGAGTAAGATGCTACTTACCTGACGCAATCAAGCTGAGTGTAAAAGTTAAAACTGGAGCTGATAATCAGAGACAACACTGGGGCACGGACGCGCGCTGCTGATGACGTCAAGCAGTGCCACCGTGTCGAAAGCCGAGACGAGACAAGCCCTGGCTGCAGCCCAAGATAGGGGCGGGGCTGAATATGTCGCCCCGCCCAAATGTCTTTTCATTGGTTGGTGGCAACGTTAATTACGTAATGGCGTCAACACCACGGTAAACAGGAAATGCAGTTGGAAACGCTATTTATGAATTATACATTTGATGTAAACAACGAATCGGTTTATAACCTATACTTTATGGTAAAATATATAGTGTCAAATGGCTATATTACTATACAACACTAATCATTTTTAATTCATATGTACATGTATAAACAAGACTAAACTTACCGCTTTTTACTGGTCACATTTTTGGCAAATCAATTCAATTCAAGTTCATTTGTATAGCGCTTTTTACGATACAAATCATTGCAAAGCAACTTTACAGAAAATTCAGTTTCTACAATATTTAGTAGTAGCTTATCAGTGGTGACTGTCAGTTTGTGTGCAAATGACAGGAATTTTCAGAAAAATTAATACAAGGATTTATATAGCACATTTCGTACACAATGGTAATTTAAAGTGTTTTCCATAAAATAAAGTAAAATAATAATGAAGAAAAATAATAACAAGAATAAAACAAGCATTTTTAAAACTTAAAATTTTAAAAAATTATTAAAGCATTTACTTATTTAAAATGAATTTAAAACAGAAAATGATTTTACATACAAAAAAAAAAAAAAACGGAAAATATAGTGCAATCAGTTCGGACATTGTACAGTGCTCATTCAATAAATGCACAGCTAAACAGATGAGTTTTAAGTCTAGATTTAAATGTGACTAGTGTTTTAGCACATCTGATCTCTTCTGGAAGCTGATTCCAGCTGCGGGCAGCATAGTAACTAAAGGAGGACTCCCCTTGTTTTGTGTGAACCCTTGGTATTTCTAACTGACTCAATCCTAATGATCTGAGTGCTCTGTTAGGCTTATATTCAGTGAGCATATCTGCAATATATTTTGGGCCTAGGTCACAATTTAAGCGAATATCATTTATTATCTTAATGAGTGCTGTCTCTGTGCTGTGATGCGGTCGAAAACCAGATTGAAAATTGTCCAGGTATCCATTTGAGTTTAAGTATTTGTTCAGCTGATTAAAAACGACCTTTTCTATAATTTTACCTATAAAAGGAAGATTAGATATTGGTCTAAAATTGCTCAGAATGGTGTTATCAAGATTGCTCTTTTTCAGGAGGGGCTTAACAACTGCAGTTTTTAAGGAGTTTGGAAATGTCCCAGAAAGAAGTGAGGCATTCACCACTTCTAAAAGATCTGCTTCTAAGCAGTTAAACACACTTTTGAAAAAAATATGTGGGAAGTGTGTCAAGACAGCAGGTTGACGATTATAGGTGCTCTACTATGTCTTCCAGAATTTTGCTATCAATTGCTCCAAAAATAGACATAGTATCTTTTGGATATTGTGGCCTAATCTGTCTGACCTCTGCTATACTTGAGGATGTGCTAATCGCCTTCCTGATATTGATGATCTTCTCAGAAAAGAAGGATGCAAACTCATTGCATTTGCTGTCTGAGAGCATTTCACTGGGAATCTGACTTGGGGGGTTTGTCAGTCTCGCAACAGTGGCAAAAAGAGTACGAGTGTTATTTAAGTTACTGTTTATAAGGTTTGAGAAGAAATTCTGTCTAGCTGTGGCTAGTTTCACATTAAAAGCATGAAGGCTGTCTTTATAGATGCTATAGTGAATTTCAAGTTTTGTCTTCCGTCACATCCGCTCTGCTTTTCTGCATTGTCTTTTCATAGTCTGAACTGCTGTTGATCTTCTCCAAACTGATCTGTTTGTTTTCTTTCTGATTATTATTGGAGCAATATCATTAATAACATTCTTAACTTTTGAGTTAAAGGAATCAAGGAGAATATCAAGAGAGTCTGCAGAAATGCTTTGTGTTAAAGATATAGCCTCCATAAATAGAAAACTTGTGTTCTCGTTTATGCATCTCCTTCTGACAGAGACCGATCTAGATTCAGTTGTAGCAGACATCAAAATATCAAAGAAAATACAGAAGTGATCAGATAGTGCTATGTCCTTAATAACAATGGATGAAATGTTTAGACCCCTACTGATGATTAAGTCTAGAGTTTCCACCTTTGTGTGTGGGTCCATGCACATGGGGTGGTGTTAGCGCAGTGGATAAGACACATGCCTTTGGTGTGAGAGACCCGGGTTCGAATCCACTGTGAGACACCAATGTGTCCCTGAGCAAGACACTTAACCCCTAGTTGCTCCAGAGGTGTGCGACCTCTGACATATATAGCAATTGTAAGTCGCTTTGGATAAAAGCGTCAGCTAAATGCAAATGCACATGCTGAATCAAGTCAAAAGTGTTTAGAACCGTTATCATTTCTTTTGTAGTTTTGTTTTCTGCATTATCTATGTGAATATTAAAATCCCCTGCAATAGTAAAACAGTCAAACTCTGAGGAAATCATTGATAACATTTCTGTGACCTCTTCAACAAAGGCTGGAGAGTATTTTGGAGGCCTGTAAATAATAATAAACAGAATGCGTGGAGCACCTTTCAGCACAATCCCCAGATATTCAAAAGACAAGTACTGACCAAATGGCACTTGCTTGCATTGATAGACATCTTTAAATAGAGCAGCTACACCCCCACCTCTCCTAACAGTCCTGCAGACACTCATGTAAGTGAAGTTAGGAGGGGCTGCTTCATTAAGGACTGTTGCATTGCAGCTGTCTTCTAGCCATGTTTCGTTTAGAAACATAAAATCCAGATTGTTTGTGGTTGTAAAGTATAAAATTATTTATTTTTTAGTGAGCGAATGTTTAAAGATGCTAACTTGATGGCTGTGCTTTGTGTCTTTACATCAATTTTAGTTTGATGCATAATAGGCTGCAGATTAGATGAGTTCGCCCTTCGGCTTGAGATGGCCTTAGACTTTCTATCACGTGATAAAACTGAAATCGAGAAAGCTACAGGCACACTGCTTGTTCTGTAGGCATTTGTGAATGTTGCTGCTATTATAGCGGGGACCCGACACATATCACTGAGAGCTGCTATCAGTTGTTTTTGGTTCACCTTCAGCAGATAGAGGGTTTGGGCCCTGCGTTGTGGCAGTGGTCGAAGAGCTCTCGCAGGAGCAGGGACCACAGGCTTTGGTGGTTTTGGGGCCAGCCGTTTTTTTGTTGATATCTGCGGGCTTGCAGCAAATGAGTGAGACAGTTTAGTCCCAGCATACACCAATTCCTCCATTTTCTGTGAAAAGCACAGAAGTGGAGATGCTGGAGAAAGGGATCATGTGTCTGGTGAGATGGGCTGTGTCTCTGGTGTTTCCGGTGGCTGTGATATGTTGTCCTGGCTTCCCTGGCTGTTTCCCAGAAAGTCATCCTTGGGTGCTGAATCTTGTAGGTGTTTTGATACATCACAGTCTGTCTGTGAGGAGCTCTGTGGGCAGGGCTCAGTCGGGATAGTGTCCATCAGCAGTGCTTGTTTTGGCTGCATGGAGTTATCAGTGTCCTTGTGGGATATGTCAACCACATGATGACTCGGACCCGTCATGTGTGTGCTGAATGGATTGACACACTCTGCTGAAGAATGACGGAGGGAAAAGTAGATATTGTCCTTAAACACTCTAGCACCAAGTTTGTTTGGGTGGATGCCATCCAGTTTAAACAATTGTCTATGGCCCCAGAAAAGATTGAAGTTGTCAATGAAATTCACTCCTTTTATATTACAAGATCTTTGTAGCCATGTGTTCAGCCCAAGCAACCGTGAAAACATATTTGTTCCTCTTGCTGGGAGTGGTCCACTGATGAACGACTGAACTTTGATTCTTCGAAGTGTTTCAAAGATTTCACTGAAGTGAACTCACTTAAGGAGTTCTGACTGCTCTTTCCGAATATCATTCTTTCCCACATGGATGTTGATTCGATTTGCAGTCTTGTGCTTTATCAGAAAGTTCTGAAGTTCCTTGTTCACATCAGAGACCGTTGCTTGAGGAAGGCAGCATGTTGTTGTAGTCCTGCTACGGATGTTTCGGATAATAGAGTCACCCACTATCAGAGACCTGGGCTCGGCTGCGCTCTGAGCTGAATGCCACTATCTGCTTGACCTTGAGCGCCTGTTAGTAGCGATGTTAGCTGCTGACTGATCCAATAGATGTTTAATCACATTTGGGGATTCCTCACCCACATTCATTAATGCTTCAAATCTGTTCTCAAGATGTATAGGGGGTGGTAGAATGCCAGTATATACAAGCTTTGTCATAGTTGTATCTGGGGTAGAGGAAGCTACGGCAGCAATACGAGAAACTCGTGACAATCTGATGTCTCATGTTCCTTTGGGTCTCCCTGTTTGTGCCATTGATTAGTGTGGTGATCAGTTTCAGCTTGTTCCTTTAAACTTGGTATAAACTGTTGAGATTCAGAAGATTCATGAGACTCACCGGCTGTATGCCGAAAGGGTCCATGACTACGGTCTGCTAAGTGTTCCGCCTGTTTTGGAAGTCCAGCAAGTAACTTTGTTTCAAGAATCACAATCCTTTGTAGAAGTTTGCAGCAGTTAATGCAACAAGTAGATCCAACAGGAGGCATTTTCTCTCTCTTCTGTTAGAATGTAGGCAGTTGTTATCCCGTCTCCGGAATGTAAGCTGCTGGCAGTGGGAGGCAAAGTTTTCTTTTTGTAGTATTATTCCAGTCCCAAAGAGTTTTTAGTTTTAGCGTTTGTGCCAAAAATATGTCTAATCTGCTGAAGTAAAAATCTTAGAAAAATCTGAGAAAAGTACAGAAATAAAAAGCAAAGCGCAGAGCAGTAAGCTAGAACGTACGAACGGTTGCAAAGCCGGAAGCAATAACAAGATATAGTAAACCAGACAATGAACACTATTAACAGCAATTATTATGTGATTGTATAGTTAGTAGCAATATTTGTTAGCTCTGTATGTTGTTTCAGGGTTAGCATCATCTGAGGTCCTTGTAATGGCGATCCAAGGTTTATTCAGCATTTGCCTGATCTGGTTGCAAAGGCCATTCAATCTGGGACTTTCACTTGGTAGAACATTGATTCAATGTCTGCCATGATAGCAATTGGTTCTTGTCTGAAACAGTTCAGGGGTGCGTTTCCCGTACAACGATGCAACTCGCTGGTTTAACTACCATAGTTCGATGCATCTTTAAAGAAATCAACTAGCTAGTCACTACTGTTTCCCGAAACCATTGTACCTGTGTCGCAAAACCATGGTTTGAACCACATTGGTTGGAGCTGTCATTATGACGTTCTTCTTCTTCGATCTAATGGCGGACTGGTGCTATGAGCACATATCGCCACCTGCTGTAAATTTGGTTCTTTTCTCTTTTCGACTGAGCTTTCTTAGTGACGATGTGGAGTACTTACATTAACAACTCAACATTCATTCTTTGCACAATAAAATATAAACATATATAAACACAATGTTGTCTTCTCTGATCCCAAAAATCTATAACTATTAATTTCACAACTTCATATTTATTAATTTCTTATTGAATATTGATAGATCAGCACAATTAAAATGAAAATAAATGATGGGTTTTACTGTTGATCAATGATTACTGTGATTGTTATACTATTGTGTACACCTGTTGCATATTTTGCTTAAGATCATTAGCCTACCTATTTAAGTCCCCTTGCCATATAGCTATGTGTTCATATGACCTATATGAAAATGACGCGAAAACCACAATTTTCGGTTTACAGTTCTTTTGGAGGAGGTGGAGAATAAAAAAATACAGCTATTTTCAAAGCTGAAAAATTGTGTAACAAATGCTGATAAAAAAGAATCATGGGCAGAAATCACCCAAATGATGGTTATGAGCGAAGCCCAGAAGAAGTTAGAAAAAAGTGTACGGACTTCGCAAGTGTGACAAAACGGAGGGCTGCAGCACGTAGAAGGGAAGCAAAAAAGACTGGTGGGGTATCAACTCCGTTCCTCCTCTGACTGCAGATGAAGAGAGAGTTTTGGCCATCCTGGGGCCTGAGGCCTTGGAAGGGATCCCTGGAGGCATAGATGCATGTGCGTCAACCAGGCCTTTGAATTCAAAGTTGAGCCCTGGAACATCAGACCCCCTCCAGCCTGCCCCTGGAACATCAGCAATGAGTCCTGGTCTTGGGCTATTGCTTCCTTCTTCTGACTCCCCTCAGTCTGAGGCCTCCTCATGTGCTGGGCAATGTCGTTCTGGCATTCCAGAAAACCAGCCATTAATCTCCCGCCAAAGGAGAAACAGGGGACGTTGTGGCTGCAGTGAGAAGCTGCTTCAGTCGGAGAAGAAGAAATTATCTGAACTCCAGGGAATCAGGAGAGAACTGAGGGCCCTGAAGGAGCAGAAAGGCCAACATCATCAGGAGGTTATGGCCTATAGGAGGGCTAAATTGGAACTCCTGCAACAACAAGCCAGCAAGCCCTCTTTAACCATGTTTCTACCAACCGACAGTAAGTGAAAATTGTGTTATTTACTCAGTATGGAAAGTCAAATCATGTGTGGCTGACAACCATGTAATCTTTTTTCTTTTAATTTCAGATCCACAGATGTAACCCTCTTTTTTTTTTTTTTTGCTACATTGTTGGCCATCATGCCTCACTTCTGGCAAATGGGGCTCTGGTGAAGCTGTGTGGTGCATGGCATTCAATCTGTTTTTGAGTGATGAAGTTAAAACCCTTTAGCAGTTGAACTGAAATACAAATAAATAAAAAATGTTGTGGCCAAATATACTCTTTTGTAATATGTATTTCAAGTGCTTTTCTAATACACTGGGCATTCAGTTTAATATGAGGAAAAGAGCATACTATTGTAACTTGACTCAAAGTAGTATATTAATGCCATATAAAAATGCAGGCATTTCTGAGTGAAGCTGAAGCATGTTTACCATGCCATGTCATCCTTTATTAAATACCTGAATAACGTGACCAAGCCTGATAATGAAACATATGAAATGGAACTTTGATTTTATTTTAGTGGTGAGCCACCATCACATAGACCATAAAGTAAATGAACATTTTGTTCATTCACAACATTAATATCATCAATGACAATATAAGCCAAACATAACACAAAACACTCTTAAGTACTAAGACTATTCTTAAGAGAAGAATGAAAATTATGAAATAACAGAATGACAACAGTCTATTTTAAAGCAAATCAGCATATACAATATATTAATGTTGTACCTTATTACTGTAGCAAATCAAAGATGGTAATAATTAATTGTAGTAATTTAATTAATTTAGAATGATTATTAGCCAAGGTGTTTCCATTAACTCAAAAGCAGGTGTACTAATGCCTCTCCTAATAAAACAGTGTGTATGTGTGTTTCAAGTGCTCAACAATGGCAGCTTTACAAAGATTCTTACAGCTGGAGCACAGAAGGCGACTGAGAAGTCAATCAGTTTACATAAATGCCCACATAAGGACACATTTTACCCCTCTTGACTCACTATCTGATGATGCAATTTTAAGAAAATTCCGTCTTCCAAGGACCAAGATCCTTGAATTATTTCAGATAGTAAAACCACACCTTCAGAGGGCAACAAGAAGAAACTACGTCCTCTAGTCCAGAGGTGCAGTTGTTAGCTACACTGCGTTATTTTGCTGTTGGAAGTTTTATGGAGGTGGTGGGTGATGGCCTGGGGCTCAGCAAGTCTTCAGTCAGCAAAACTGTGACAACAGTAACACCTTTGCTTTTACAGCTGATGAAGAGCATCCTGGTTTTCCCCAAAACTCCTGAGGAAATACAGCTGGCCAATCAACAATTCTATGATCTTGATAACATCCCCAGAGTGATTGGCATCATTGATGGCACCCTAATCCCAGTATTAAGCCCTAAGGTAAATGAGCCCTTGTACATTTGCAGGAAGGGCTATCCAGCCATTAACGTTCAAGTAGTGTGTGATCACCAGGGAATGTTCACTGACATTGTGGCAAAATGGCCTGGAAGCACACATGATTTTTTTGCATGGGCCAATTCGGCAATTTGCAAGATGGTTGAAGAAGGTGGCTTTGGTGATAGCTGGCTCCTGGGAGACAGTGGATATCCTCTTCGCCCCTACCTCTTGACACCTGTGCAGCATCCAGCCACCATTGCAGAGGAAAGGTTTAATCAGGCCCATGGAAGGACACGCTCTATAGTGGAGAGGACTATAGGACTGTGGAAACAACGTTTCCCAGTGGTGCACGAAGTCCAGTGGTGACCTGAAGCTAAACCCCACCAAAAGCTGTTCTGTTATTGTGGTTACTGCAATTCTCCACAACATTGCAGTCAGGGAAAATGTCCAGCTTCCTGAGGAGGAAGTTGATGCTGTTGGAGCCGATGGTGAGGAAGATGCTGTTTCTGATGATGATGATCCTTTGAACCCACATCAAGGCAGAATGCATCCTGCAGGAGCAGAAGTCAGAGAACTTTTAATTCAGAATATGTTTGGATGGTAGGCTAATACAGTATTTTACAGTTTGGATACTGTGTTTTCTATTATTTGTTTAATTTAATCTGACATAACTCGTGTTAATAAATAATGTTGTTTATTTGTTTTCCCCCAGCAGACTTCACTTAAATACTTTTGCAAACAATAAATATGTATTTGTTTCTTATAACACCATGAGAATATTATATTCTACTACACAAAACTGCTTATTTATACAATTTTTCTTCATTCATTGACAAACAATATTGTGGTTTGAGTGTGTAATATTTTAAATAGCCTATGTTAACGTATGTAAATTTTCAGACTTTATGTTGATTTATGTCATCATTTGTTAAATGTTTAAATGTCTGAATAAAATAAATCTGAATCTGCCTACGTTTCCTTAGCGCTAAGCACTGCATGTGTTGCGTATATGTGTAATGCTACAGTACAGATACAATTTAATATTTAAGGGTAAACCCCTTTTTGTAAAATATTGTTATATGACAATTTGTCTTTGGGAATTTAACAAAGCTACTCACTTGCACACTCACCGTTTCTTCGCACAAACGAAATCAAGACTGCGTCCCAACCGGCATAAATAATCCTTTCGTAGGGCACTTCGAAGGGAGAATAATTGCGATCGTCACGCTATTATATCGTTTCAAATAATTTGTAATGAAGAAAGCAAATTGTGTAAAACCTAGGCACCTCGACTTTAAGTCATCCAAATTACTTAAAGTGGATGGTGAAACCTTCGAAAGAAATAGGCTATAGGGTCAATAGCTCTGAACAGAACACATCCCAGCTGCTGCGAAATCAATGACGTCGACACGACAAACTAACAAGGAACTGTACTTCTAACCACAAGTCAAGAGCTGTCGTTCCAAACACACAAGTTTGCGATGCAGTTTGCGAACATTCGTTGGAACGATGCTTTCGGAGAAACACCAAATCGTTGAACTATGCTGATAACAACGGAACTTGCGGCGGTTCTGACCTGATCTGATTCTGCACTCACATCTGTTCGCAAAGGTCCGTTAACAATCCATCCAAGTGCCGTCATGATAGCATACAGACCATTTCCTTCACTGTTTATTATTTGCCACGGTTCTATGGCCTTGTGCACATTGCCGCCAATCAGCAGGCCTACCTTGGCATTAAGATGAGGAAGGTTAACTTGTCTCAAGTATGGCTATTTTTCTAGGTTCTGTTGAAGAGGGATATTTTCCTGTTTTACCGGAATCTCTTTCTGAGTGAAAACCTTAGGAAGTTCTATATAGTCTTCGCTTTCCAAACCATTTATTTCCAGGTCTGACAGAATATGACTATGTACAGGTTTTTCTTGTCCCATAGTACGAAGAAGAATCTCCGTCTTTCTGCCTCCCAAGTTCAAATATCTCATTAAAGACTGCAAAAAGTAGCTGAACTTCCTTGATCAATGAAGGCATATGTTTTTAATATTTTGTTGCTTTTCTTTGACTTAATCTTCACTAGAACTATGGCAAGAATGCATTCACTGTTTCCGGCCCCAGTGTGTCCACAAGTTTCATGATTCTATGGAAGCTGTTCTCCTGCTAGGTTTGTTTTCATCACAAGTGCTGGATGTGAGACTGTTCTCCTTCACAATGTGCAGAATGCTTGGGTGCTTCTTGGAACATTTGTGACAAGTAAGTGTTTTCTTGCAGTCTTTGCTTAATTGTCCTTGCGTGAGACACCCAAAGCACAGTCCTTTTGTTTTTAAAAAACAAATTTTTATCTAAGTGTGCCTGCTCCTTAAACTTGAAACAGGAATTGAAGGCATGGTTCTTTTGACAGAACAAGCATGTGGCACAAACTGTTTTGTCAAGTTGAGCTTTTGTTTCTTTCTTGTTTGTTTCACTTTCTTTTTTCTGTTCAGTAGAGACACGTGTAACAAAACTACTATCCTTGGTAGTAACCTTTTTGTGTTTAAAATCAGAAGCTTTGATTTTCTTCCCAACATCAGCACTTGTTTGCTTTACATGTTCAATCCACTGTCCAGTAGCAAGAACAAAATCCTTGATTTTTGATGATCACCTTCGCTGATCTTCCTCTTTTTCATCATCCAGCAAAAGCTCTTGAGTGTTTTCATTTAACTCAATAAACTCGTGATAGAATTTAGTGAGCATTGTTAGAACTTCTTGTTCTACTGTATATTTTCCACATTCTCATCATTTTCTTTTAGTTTGTCAATTTCTCTCATTTGAATGGTAATCTGAGCCATTTTTGACTTTCTCAAATTGACGAGTCTGTTCAAACGCTCCTCTTGCGCTTTATGCGTGTACTTGACCGCCCTCTTATGGTCAACTTGATCTGAGTCCACAATTTCTTCTGCGTCATTCATAATTCAACAGCAGGTCAATATCAACTAATTGAGAGCGTACAGGTAAAGCTACCTTTTAAGCTGTAGAAAAGTCTAATTCCAAAGTAAGATACTATTTGACTAGGTTACTTTCACTTTCATCCGTGCGTCGCAATAATCCCAAACTCGCGGTTTTCTTCGATCACAAATCAGGTTATGTTCATGATCCTTAAAATCCTCTTCGGTAACCATAGCATCAATCCTGACAAATCAATTTCCAATTCACACCATTCCAATGTGAAGAAGTCTTTTGACTATACTGTAATGGCGATCCAAGGCTTATTCTTCACCATTTCCATTAAGGGGTGGCACAAAGGATTTGACGCGTAAATCAAAAACTTTGCTTGAAAATGTTAACTTTTTCTTTGTCTTGTCTCATTACAAAATTAATTCAAAAATAAAGTCTACACTTATTCCAGTTTCAAAAATGAGAAATTTTCACTATCAAAAGACTGTCTAGTTCCAACCCTTCCTTCCTTCGTATACTTCTTCAAAGTTTTTTACGCATACATAATACGTATGTAACTAGTCAAAGTCATCTGATACAAATACAAATAATACACAATACATATTTTTCGAAAAACATAACCATTCCTAACATAAGGAAAAAATATCACCAACAGCCATATCACCCTGGAGCCCAAGACCGGTTGCCCACTGAAGCTAAGCAGGGCTGAGACTGGTCAGTACCTGGATGGGAGACCTCCTGAGAAAACTAGGTTGCTGCTGGAAAAGGTGCTAGTGAGGCCAGCAGGGGGCGCTCATCCTGTGGTCTGTGTGGGTCCTAGTGCCCCAGTGTAGTGAAGGGGACACTATACTGTCAACAAGCACCGTCCTTCGGATGAGACGTTAAACCAAGGTCCTGACTCTCTGTGGTCATTAAAAATCCCGTCATCCTGGCTAAATTTGCCCATTGGCCTCTTACCATCATGGCCTCCTAACAATCCCCATATGCTGATTGGCTTCATCACTCTGTCTCCTCTCCACCAGTAAGCTGGTGTGTGGTGGGTGTTCTGGTGCACTATGGCTGCCGTCGCATCATCCAGGTGGATGCTGCACACTGGTGGTGGATGAGGAGATAGCCCCTATAAGTGCTATATAAATGTAAGGAATTATTACAAAATTATTAATGTTGTTATGGCTCCAATAGTCCTCTTTTGAGGAGTCAGCGTCATCTCTTCTCAGGTGTTCTGGATCCAGACTGGAGCTTGTGTAAATCCTAGTTACCATGGGATATAAATCCCAGCAGAAACAGAGAAACAAATAGAGACATCATTAGCATAGCTGCTGTTCCAACAAAGTAAAATTAAGTCATTTAACCCAAGCTAAAGAATAAGAATGCGCATTCGATCAGATACAACTGCAGTCACAAATTATGAGATGCATTATTTGAATACTTGGCGATAGAGTTGGATGGGCCTTAGAGGTAAGTAATAATCATTTGTAACTGATGCGGAACTTAATAGGTAGCCATTGCAGAGACTGTAAAATTGGAGTAATATGATCATATTTTCTTGACCTGGTAAGGACTCTAGCTGCTGCATTTTGGACTACCTGTAGCTTGTTTATTGAAGATGCTGGACAACCACCTAGAAGTGCATTACAATAGTCCAGTCTAGAGGTCATGAATGCATGAAATAGCTTTTCTGCATCAGAAACAGATAACATATTTCGTAGCTTGGCAAACATTTCTAAGATGGAAGAGTGCTGTTTTTGTAACATGGGAAATATGATTTTCAAAAGACAAGTTGCTGTCTAATATAACACCCACATTTTTGACAGTAGAGGAAGTAACAGTACATCCGTCTAGTCGCAAACTGTAGTCTACGAGATTCTGTATACTGTTTTTTGGTCCAATAAGTAATATCTCTGTCTTATCCGAATTTAATAAGATAAAATTTTTGGTCATCCAATTTTTACATATTTAACACACTCTGTTAGCTTAGATAATTTAGAAGTATCATCTGGTCTCGTTCAGATATATATAGTTGAGTATCATTAGCATAACAGTGGAAACTAATCCTGTGTTTTCTAATAATATTACCAAGGGGCAACATGTATATTGAAGATAGCAGAGGACCTAGGACAAATCCTTGTGGCACTCCATATTTTACTAGTGATAAATGAGATGATTCCCCATTAAAATAAACAAAATGGTAGCGATCGGACAGGTAGGATCTAAACCATCTTAGAGCCTGCCCTTGAATACCTGTATAGTTTTGTAATCGATCTATGAATATGTCATGATCTATGGTGTCTTTACTAAGATCAAGTAAAACTAGCAATAATAAATTATAAATAAAAATGTCATCCATTATTTTTTTTAATGTGCAGCTTCTTTGAATATTATTTGTGTTTTCATTGTAAATAAAATACATTGTGGAATATTAAAAACAAGAGTGTCCACTCTTTAAATGTTATTTAAATTCTGAATTAAATTGATAATGAAAAGGGTTATGCTAGAAATTTTAGAATAGTTTGAATAATGAATAATATGCCAGGACCAGTGTTGGGCAATAACGCATTATTAGTAACGCGTTACTGTAACACAGTAACTTTTGACAGTAACTAATACTGTATGGCATTACTTTTAAAATAAATTAACTCCTTTACCATTACCATATGGTGCATTGTCCGTTACTTTTTTTAATAATTAATTTTAACCTGTTTACAGCAGCAGCGCATTGTAAGATTGGTGGATGCCAACCACTGTAAACATGAAGACGCACTGTGGGCGTGTTTCCCATTCAAGTATGTGCGGCAGTCATGGCAAGTCAAGGCGAGAGCAAGACGAGTTTCACAAAGTGGAAATACAGGTCCTTCTCAAAAAATTGGCATATTGTGATAAAGTTCATTATTTTCCATAATGTAATGATAAAAATTAAACTTTCATATATTTTAGATTCATTGCACACCAACTGAAATATTTCAGGTCTTTTATTGTTTTAATACTGATGATTTTGCATACAGCTCATGAAAACCCAAAATGCCTGTTTTTGCATATTTCATCCGACCAATAAAAGAAAAATGTTTTTAATACAAAAAAAGTCAACCTTCAAATAATTATGTTCAGTTATGCACTCAATACTTGGTCCGGAATCCTTTTGCAGAAATGACTGCTTCAATGCGGCGTGGCATTGAGGCAATCAGCCTGTGGCACTGCTGAGGTGTTATGGAGGCCCAGGATGCTTCGATAGCGGCCTTAAGCTCATCCAGAGTGTTGGGTCTTGCGTCTCTCAACTTTCTCTTCACAATATCCCACAGATTCTCTATGGGGTTCAGGTCAGGAGAGTTGGCAGGCCAATTGAGCACAGTAATACCATGGTCAGTAAACCATTTACCAGTGGTTTTGGCACTGTGAGCAGGTGCCAGGTCGTGCTGAAAAATGAAATCTTCATCTCCATAAAGCTTTTCAGCAGATGGAAGCATGAAGTGCTCCAAAATCTCCTGATAGCTAGCTGCATTGACCCTGCCCTTGATAAAACACAGTGGATCAACACCAGCAGCTGACATGGCACCCCAGACCATCACTGACTGTGGGTACTTGACACTGGACTTCAGGTATTTTGGCATTTCCTTCTCCCCAGTCTTCCTCCAGACTCTGGCACCTTGATTTCCGAATGACATGCAAAATTTGTCCAAAAGTCCAGTGCTGCCTCTCTGTAGCCCAGGTCAGGCGCTTCTGCCGCTGTTTCTGGTTCAAAAGTGGCTTGACCTGGGGAATGCGGCACCTGTAGCCCATTTCCTGCACACGCCTGTGCACGGTGGCTCTGGATGTTTCTACTCCAGACTCAGTCCACTGCTTCCGCAGGTCCCCCAAGCTCTGGAATCGGTCCTTCTCCACAATCTTCCTCAGGGTCCGGTCACCTCTTCTCGTTGTGCAGCGTTTTTTGCCACACTTTTTCCTTCCCACAGACTTCCCACTGAGGTGCCTTGATACAGCACTCTGGGAACAGCCTGTTCGTTCAGGAATTTCTTTCTGTGTCTTACCCTCTCGCTTGAGGGTGTCAATGATGGCCTTCTGGTCAGCAGTCTTACCCATGATTGCGGTTTTGAGTAATGAACCAGGCTGGGAGTTTTTAAAAGCCTCAGGAATCTTTTGCAGGTGTTTAGAGTTAATTAGTTGATTCAGATGATTAGGTTAATAGCTCGTTTAGAGAACCTTTTCATGATATGCTAATTTTTTGAGACAGGCATTTTGGGTTTTCATGAGCTGTATGCCAAAATCATCAGTATTAAAACAATAAAAGACCTGAAATATTTCAGTTGGTGTGCAATGAATCTAAAATATATGAAAGTTTAATTTTTATCATTATATTATGGAAAATAATTAACTTTATCACAATATGCAAATTTTTTGAGAAGGACATGTATGCTCATTAGTGGAAATTAGCTCACTTTAGTTGAGCATAAAGACAAAAACTTCTAGTCAAATGTAAGTTGTGTCTTTCTGGTTCAAATATTACGGAGCCTCGCACGTCATCGTAGGAGAAAAAAAATCATTCCGTGGTGACGGTTTTGCAATCTTATCCCTCAGTTTATAAATTGTACTCACGAATTCATAAACTGTTCCCTCGGTTTTAACAAATCGTGCCCACGGATTAACAAACCGTGCCCACGAATTTACAATCCGTGCAATCAGATTTGGTAAACGGATTGCAAAACCGTTGCCACGGATTGTATTTTTATCTCCTACAGGTGACGTACGGGCTCCGTAATAAAGCTATTGCATGGTATGTTGTTGAAAACATGCAGCCTGTCTCTGTTGTGGAGTCGCTGGTGTTCTGTCGATTGGTCCTATGCTGTCAGATTTTCCTACGCTTTCAGGCAGCTCGTTAGCATGATAACATAGATTTCATTTTTAAACAGCATTTATATTTTTTATGTTTTTTTAATGCATATAATTTATGGTTGTCAATAATAGCAGTTTTTTGGTGCTGAGTTTCTCGAAATTGATCTGCCCACTGAATAATTCAGATTGCTTTCATTTATTTATTTCAATATGTTTTGTGTTATGTTGTACATTGTTGATAGTTTTCATACTTAAGCTGTGAAAGGAACATTTTTAAGGGCTCAACACAACAGCTTTTATGATGCAGAAGCCACTTTAGTTTTTGATTCTGAATATATTATTCAGCTTGTTTTGTTGTTTATTTCAGAAATCCTTGTGATATTCAGTATTCAGTTTGTGCTGGTCTGACTTAAATAAAATAGTGTTTAAAATTACTTTCTGTTTAAGTCAGTTTTGTGTTTGTATAGACCATAACGCATAAAAGGGCATTAATGGGAACATTGAAGAACGTTAACTAAAAAGTTACTTTTAACAGTAATGCATTACTTTTTGGTGTAAGTAATTAACAAAGTAATTTAGTTACTTTTTGAATGAAGTAACTAGTAACTGTAACTAGTTACTATTTCTTAGTAACTAGCACAACATTGGCCAGGACACAATTATTTCACTGTTATTCGTTTGGTTGAAACTGTTCAGTTATTTTAAATAGAGGAACAAGTTAGCATTTATATATGTACATCTCTTTGGTCAGGCATTAATTAATAACATAATGCATGTAATTGACAATGTCATGATCCTAACTTTTTCCTTCTCCCTCTCTTTTTCACAGACACACACACACTCACTCACTCAGTCACTCTCCTATTACTCACACACCTTTCCCTCTGCTCTATTAATCTCCTTCAGCTGCTCCTCATTTGTCCTAGTCTTCGCACTTACCCCTTGTACAATTGTCCCCCCTTCTCCCTAGATTAGCTCTCCTACTTCTTTCCTCCTCCTTTCCCCCTTCCTTTGCAGATAATTCCATGATTCTCAAGAACGTCAGATGTCTTTCACTCCATGCCCTATGATCCTGTCGTGTCCTTGTCCTGTGTGGTTGGGGATTGGTGCTTAGCTGGTTGTCTTTTCTGTATTTATCCTTTTGTCTGCCCTGTGCCTAGCTTGGCGGTCTCTCGAGGCTGCCAGCACCCGTGTCCCTATGGTGTGTCCGAGAGTGAACTGAGAGGACTGAAGTTTGCCACTGCTTGTCCACGGATTCATCTATTTGCCCCTCTGTGTGGCTGCGGAGCTATCGACAGTACTGCTATAACCCGGGCGGCCAGCGCTTTTTGGTTTCCCTGTTTTGAACAACAAATGAATGTTTTAGTTACAGTTTTTTATCCTACGGGAGGATTTTCGTTTTTTATTGAACTCTCTCTCATTACTCCTGTGTTTTTCATTAAAGACATTGTTTGCTCCGCAAATTGCTCTCTGGTCCTCTGACCTCTTAACAGACAAAGAAAAGGGTTTGTTAACAACATTAGAATTGTTTGTAAATGAATAACATGCAAAGACACAAGTACGTCTGTTAGTTATTTAGTTCTGATACTGTTTCGTTAATTCTTCTGACAGATGGGAAAGGTGGCATTTGAAAAATGTACCTCTATATCTCTTCAGTTAAGCATTACTCCTCTCACCCACCACTCTGCCCTGATACTCTAGTAGTAAAATGTTGGATGGCAAATAATTTTTTTTCAATTAAATAGGGGCAAAAGTGAAATTCTGATTTTAGGCCAGCCTAGTCCAATAGCTATCTTTCTTTTGGGCCCGCTTTCTGCTTGTGTTCAAACTGATGTAAGAAATCTTGGGTTTGTATTTGATTCATTGTTAAACTTTGAGAAACAAATTAGCACCGTAGTGAATGGAAGTTTTTACCATTTGAGAATGATTGCAAAAATAAAACATTTCCTGATTTGGAAACAATAATCCACGCCTTTATAACTTTGCGCTTGGACTATTGCAACTCCCTTTATAGCGGCTTGCCTAAAGCCGTCATATCCTATTTACAAATTACAAAAATGTTGTAATTGTGTTATTTGCCTTGTTTTAAATGTACAGCACTTTGGTGCAACGCTGTTGCTGTTAAATGTGCTTTAAAAATAAAAATGATTTGACTTGACTACTGAACCATAAAACAGCAGTCTGGGTCATCTGTGCTGTCAATCCTCTGAGGCAACCACGCTTAAGACATTTTTGGCTCAAATACAGAAGGGTATACGGTAACATTTTGGCTTCATAAGTGTTGGGAAAAAAGCTACATAATTTTTATGTTTTTTTTGCATTCTACCAAAATAGTGACGTTTAACTACTAGGAATGAATATTGGTCAAGCTTGTGGCCTCATAATATAATAATTACAGGTAGATTGTTCAGACACTGGCCATGAAAATATTTCACCCTGTTAGGGACATAGATCACATAGTTATCACAACAAGTTAATAATGTAAATGTTTAACAATAATGAGCTTTTCTTGGATAGTATACTATGTCCCTTATGCCATCTTATTGTCACAGTCATGGACTTCTATTCCCCTGTTTCTTTTGAGTTTTCCTTATTTGGTCATGTTCCTTTTCTTGTTTAGTTAATTGATTATTCCCCACCTGTTTTTGTTCGTCTGATTATTTCCTTTGTGTTTATAAACCTGGTATGTTTAGTTCTAGTTTGTCGGTTCTTGGAGTATGATTGTGTTAAGTCAAGTTAAGTTATGTATGTATTTGTTCTTTGCCCTTGTGATCATTGAAACCAACTCCTTTTGGATTTTCTTCTGGCACCCTTCATTTGTAGACACGCACATGTTACAGAAGAACCAACCTAAACCAAAGAAAAATGAAGGCTGAAGAAGAGTGAGTTAAACTAGGTGAGTTATCACGACTCGTTCCTGGGCGCTTGCTTTTTGCTGGGGCTGGACAAGGACACAATTCGTTGCACTCTTCCTGGTGGGGATTTCCACTTGATCAAGCTTATTAATCTGGTCCTTTGGTTGAACAATTTGGACTTCGATGTTGAAGAAGTTTGTGAACAGCCTAAATTATTTCCTCGTCCAGTCCCCTCAGGAACGAGCCGCGTTGATCCCGCTCACCCCGCGCCGGGACCCTCTGCATACCGCTCCAACAGCTCCTCCTGCCTGTCCAATTCCAAACACCCCAGTAGCCTCCCGAACTCAGCTATTTCCCTCAGCCTGCCAATGCGGCAGCCGGTGGCGAGTCATATGACAAGCCATATATATATATATATATATATATATATATATAAATATTAAACCGCGCTCTCCTCCAGATCACCCTTCATCACCAGCCCCCAGCTATAGTATCCTGAACATGGCGATACTCCGCACCCATCCTCTCCCCAGATTTCCCTCTTGAGCCCTTCCCTGACCCTCCTTCACATCCTGAATCTTCTGTGTCTCCACTGGTTCCACCTAGCATTGAATCCCCTGTGTCTTCACTGGTTCCGCCCAGCCTTGAATCTCATACGTCTCCACTATTTCCATCCATCCCTTCCTCATCTCCTGAGCAGCCTGAGGCCCAGTTAAGCCCAGGATGGGCTCCCGATCTCCCGACGAGCCCAGGGAGGGCTCCCGATCCTCTGCTCGCTCCAGTGTCGGCTCCAGGCCAGAGTCCAGCCCCGTAGGTTTTCCCGAGGATTTTTTTGGGGGGGGAACAGTAGAGATCCAGCCATAGAGGCCGGGATTGGAGCCGCGGCCTCGGAGGCAGTTGCGCCATGGCCTCCCGAGTCTCCAGATCTGCCCTGGAGGTCCTCTTCAAATCCACCCTGTTCCTGTCCTGCACCAACCTACAGGGCCCCCAGCCCCCCTCCCCGGTGTTAGGGGGGAGTAATGTCACAGTCATGGACTTCTATTCCCCTGTATCTTTTGAGTTTTCCTTATTTGGTCATGTTCCTTTTCTTGTTTAGTTAATTGATTATTCCCCACCTGTTTCTGTTGTTCTGATTACTTCCTTTGTTTTTATAAACCCGGTCTGTTTAGTTCTAGTTTGTCAGTTCTTAAAGTATGATTGTGTTATGTATGTGTTTGTTCTTCACCCTTGTGATCATTAAATCAAGACTTGGAGAAACTTGTTCATGCCTTTATCACCAGCAGGGTGGACTATTGTAATGAGCTCCTCACCGGCCTTCCCAAAAAGACCATTAGACAGCTGCAGCTCATCCAGAACACTGCTGCCAGGATTCTGACTAGAACCAGAAAATCTGAGCATATCACACCAGTCCTCAGGTCCTTACACTAGCTTCCAGTTACATTTAGGATTGATTTGAAAGTACTTTCACTCATATATAAGTCACTAAATGACCTAGGATGGAAATATATTGCAGATATGTTCACTGAATATAAGCCTAACAGACCACTCAGATCATTAGGTTCGAGTCAGTTAGAAATACCAAGGGTTCACACAAAACAAGGGGAGTCTGCCTTTAGTTACTATGCCACCCGCAGCTGGAATCAGCTTCCAGAAGAGATCAGATGTGCTAAACACTGTTGGGAACGTTACTTAAAAAAGTAATTAGTTATAGTTACTCACTACCTGTTCCAAAAAGTAACTGAGTTAGTAACTGAATTACCCTATAATAAAAGTAACTCGTTACCAGGGAAAGTAACTATTTGCGTTACTGTAAAAAAAAAAAAGAAAAAAAAAAAAAAAGTTGCTATATGTCAAAGATTTTGTTTTTTTTTTAGCAGTTTTCATAAGTCAGTTGAAATGAGTAGAACAGACAGGTGTTTGTACATAACTTTCGAGATTTATTGCACGTCAACAGACAGCAAGAGTTTTATCCTGCACTCTTTGTAAGAAAAAGTGTTTTTGGCCACTAGCTTTGTAGATGCGTGTGTCACACATTACATGTACACATTACATGCACGTTCTTGCATTTGACTACAATGAATTTGAAGTAGTGCTTATATCTCCACCTTGAAAATGCCAACTTTTCATCGGATTGCTCCTGACTCGCCATTTCTCCTGCTGCTGCGAATCTCTGTGTAGCTGTTGCGTGTGTCTGTGTGTGTGTGTTTGGCGCCGCTGGCGCGTGTGTGTAAAAACACTGGCTCTGATTGGCTACCATGAAACACATGACTCTGCCTTAGCCAATCATAATCACTTATCTCATTATTAACCCATCTGCTCACTCGCTGTGTGTGCCAGGGGTGCGTTCGGATTGCATATTAAATCAATGCATAGTAACGCACCGCATTTAACGTTCAGTAACGTTAACGGCGTTGTAACGATGGGAAAAGTAATTAGTTAGATTACCCCGTTACTGAAAAGATAACGTCGTTACCTAACGCCGTTCTTTTAAACGCCGTTATTCCAAACACTGGTGCTAAAACACTAGTCACATTTAAATCTAGACTCAAAACCATTTTTGACCAAAAAGTCCAAAAGTCATTTTGAAGAGAAGAACTGCCGGAAAGTCAAATTAAAGAGGAGAGTAGTCTAAGTCTTTGGTTGTTTTAATTGTGATGATTTTGGCTCACATTTAACAAAACCCCACCAATTCACGATCTCAACAAATTAGAATATGGTGACATGCCAATCAGCAAATTAACTCAAAACACTTGCAAAGGTTTCCTGAGCCTTCAAAATGGTCTCTGACAATCATTATCACCCTTCACAAGGAGTGTAAGTCACAAAAAACAATTGCCAATAAGCTGGCTGTTCAGAGTGCTTTATCCAAGCATGTTAACAGAAAGCTGAGTGGAACGAAAAAGTGTGTAAGAAAAAGATACACAACCAGCCGAGAGTACCGCAGCCCTATGAGGATTGTAAAGCAAACTGGATTCAAGAATTTTAGAGACCTTCACAAGGAATGCACTGATGCTGGGGTCAAGGCATCAAGAGCTACCACACACAGACGTGTCAAGGAATTTGGCTACAGTTGTCGTATTCCTCTTGTTATGCCACTACTGTAACACATACAACATCAGAGGCATCTTACCTGGGCTAAGTAGAAGAAGAACTGGACTGTTGACATTTGTCCAAAGTCCTTTTTTCAGATGATGGCAAGTTTTGTATTTTATTTGGAAACCAAGGTCCTAGAGTCATAGCCCAAGTTGCTTGAAGTCCAGTGTTAAGTTTCCACAGTCTGTGATGATTTGGGGTTCAATGTCATCTGCTGGTGTTGGTCCATTGTGTTTTTTGGAAACCAAAGTCACTGCACCTGTTTACCAAGAAATCTTGTAGCACTTCATGCTTCCTTCTGCTGACCAGCTTTTGAAGATGCTGATTTCATCTACCAGCAAGATTTGGCACCTGTCCACACTGCCAAAAGCACCATGGTGTTAAATGACCATGGTGTTGGTGTGCTTGACTGACCAGCAAACTCACCAGACCTGAACCCCAAAGAGAATCTATAGGCTATTGTCAAGAGGAAGATTAGAAAAAAGAGACCAAACAATGCAGATGAGCTGAAGGCCACTGTCAAAGAAACCTGGGCTTCCATACCACCTCAACAGTGCCATAAACTGATCACCTCCATTCCACGCTGAATTGATGCAATAATTAAAGCAAAAAGAGCCCCTACCAACTACCAACTACATGTACAGTAAATGAATATACTTTCCAGAAGGCCAACAGTTTACTAAAAAATTTTTTATTGGCCTTATGAAGTTTTTTGAGATAGTGAATTGATTTGATATATTATTGGTTTTTGTTAAATGTGAGCCAAAGTCATCACAGTTAAAATAACCAAAGACTTAAACTACTTTAGTCTGTGTGCACTGAAATTATTTAATACATGAGTTTCACAATTGGAGATGAATTACTGAAATAAATGAACTTTCTCTTGACACTCTAATTTATTGAGAAGTTTTATGCATATTTAAGCTCCCGGTGAACTGTGTAAAGTTCATCTTTTAAATCGTCTCTTTATTTGGCCAGGGCACTGACTTCAGCCTTTGCAGGTGGCCTTCGCAGGCCTTGGCCCTGACGTCTCTCTCTTTGAATTCAGTCTCTGCTCTCTTCAGGAGAGCCTCAGCTTGCTGATTTTTTTTTACTTAGTTCGTCTATAGCAGGGGTCTGCAATCTATGGCACGCATGCCAACAATGGCACACAGAGGGGCAATCGCTGGCATGCGAGCAATAGGGAAAACTGCATACTGACGTACATTTTGAGGTAATAACTTCTCATAGTCACAGCCTGTTAGGAGCTATAAATACTATTAAAGAGTGAGAATTAACTTGCGCTAGTCTACAGATGTGCGCGCCAAAACAGAGTGAGGTAAGATGAAGCTGCAAATCATTTAATATTAGTCAACTTTTAATAATACATTTTACGATTGAAATGGTAAATGCAGCTATATCAAGTGATGAAAAATTTTCTCAAATTCATTAATAAAAGTCGTGTGGCAGCATTGACAAGTTTATGAGCTTCTGAATGTTACTTTTTGCACGCAGATGGGAGTTTTACTTACTCAAACATGTTCTGAGGGCAGAAAGGAAAATGATTGGTTTACAGATTCAACCAATGAAATTGAAGCAGAGGCGGACTCAGGAAATTTGAACATGTGGAAGGAATACTTCAGACAGATACGTTACTGACGCTTCGTGGGAGGCATTTATTGCAAGGGAAGTTCATTTACCATGTATTTTCATGAAAAAAATTAACATCTCTAACATTTAATAAGATAATTAGCAAACAAAGATGCACAGAACAAGTAATCAATGACTAAATATTATATAGCATGCATTTTCACTTGACTGCTTCATCATTTGATTACACCAAAGCTGGTTATGAGGTAACTGGAGTAAAACATGCTTTTCCAATGCTTCCACGCTGTCTGTGAAACGGATATGAGCAAAAAAAGAACTCTCCTTGACATTACAGCAGTCAGTTAGCGTTAGCATTAGCATTAGCACTGCTCTCAGGGCAGGAGTACTCAATATTGATATTACTGTTATTTTTAATGAACTGTTTGCTGCTTACGGGGCGTGAGAATTCAATATTTAAATTTATGCTATTTTAAATAAACTGTGTGCTGCTCTCAGGGCAGAAGTACTCAATATTCATATTACTATTATTTTACTAAACTATGTGCTGCTCTCAGGGCAGATGTACTCAATATTCTTATTAATATTATTTGACTAAACTATGAGCTGCTCTCAGGGCAGGAGTACTCAATATTCATATTACTGTTATTTTTACTGTTCTATGAGCTGCTCTCAGGGCAGGAGTACTCAATATTCATATTACTATTACTTTAATAAACTATGTGCTGCTCTCAGGGCAGGAGTACTCAGTATTCATATTACTGATATGTTTACTGTTCTATGAGCTGCTCTCAGGGCAGGAGTACTCAATATTCATATTACTATTACTTTAATAATCCATGCGCTGCTCTCAGGGTAGGAGTACTCAATAATCACATTACTGTTATTTTACTAAACTATGTGCTGCTTTCAGGGCAGGAATACTCAATATTCTTATTGATATTATTTTAATAAACTATGTGCTGCTCTTAGGGCAGAATTACTCAATATTCATATTACTATTATTTTACTACACTATGAGCTGCTCTCAGGGCAGGCGTATATAATATTCATATTACTGTTATTATTATTATGTGCTGCTTTCAGGGCAGGAGTACTCCATATTCATATTACTGTTATTTTACCAAACTATGCGCTGCTCTCAGGGCAGGAATACTCAATATTCATATTAGTATTATTTTAATTATCTATGCACTGCTTTCAGGGCAGGAGCACTCAATATTCATATTACTTTTATTTTACTAAACTATGTGCAGCTCTCAGGGCAGGAGTACTCAATATTCATATTACTGTTATTTTTAGTGTATTATATGCTGCCCTCAGGGCGGGATTGTTTAATATTCATATTACTATTATTTTACTAAACTTTGTGCTGCTCTCAGGGCCCATATATTTGTTTTTATTACAGCTGTGACTGTTTCATGTAGTTTTTCTTCTCTTTGCAGAATAACATTCTTGGAAAAGGCAGAAGCCATCAGTGGTCCCTTCTTGGAGAAAGGAAATTTCTGGACTTTCTTTGTAAGCTCCTCTAGTTATATTTGAGAATCTTGCTGATATTTGTGCCCATATTATTGCTGATATAAGTGCCCATATTATTTTCCCCTCAAATAATATTTTTCATGAATTGCAATATAGCTGTTTGTAAATGTAAAAAGGTCTGTAAAAAGGTCTGCAAAGGTTTACAGATCAAATTGCACAACAAATAAAGTTTTGTCTCGTAAAAGTAAGAAAACTGATTCTGAAGTACTGTGCTGAAATGATTGTCAGAAACTCCAATCTCACTTCATGTTACCAGTTACCTGTTAAGTTTGTTTGCATAATGCCAGTTTATGGACGTCATCGGCTGTCCTTCAAACGTCTACTACTCTAATCTGCCCTCAAAGACTGTAGTTGTAGCTGAGGCCAAACAGAGTACACTAGGCTGTAGAAATGACAGGGTTTAAGGATGTATAATGTGTCATTAAGAAATTGTCAATTTTGAGGGAGTTGAAATGTGATTTTTTTGATTTTACTAGTATTTATGTTTGCTTACATTGCTATATTTCAGATGCTGGGCAGTGAGCTGTTCATATATGTAATGCTCCTGGTATGCAAGTTTGCTCCACAAAAGAAATTGGTCCAGGAAATATATGCAAATGAGGATGTTCATGATTCAATGTCCAAAACTAAAGACTTCAGGTAAAATAATGTTTTTATTTTTATATTTTTACTTATTTTTTCATAATCATCAGTGTAAATTAAAACCAGACTCTTTATGTATTTCAAAAGCAGGAAGACGTTGCAAACTATTGGAGACTTTGAGTAACTGGCTTTGAGAAGATATCTTGCAAGGCAACCTAGGGCCTGGTTTAAAGGGAGCACGTTCAAACTACAGCAGTTTAATGATGCACCTACCTTTTGCAGCGAAATCTTCCTGTGTATTTTACATGCATTTAATTCACTGGATTTGTTTGTAATTGTAATTGTTTAAAAAAGTAAAGAAGTCATAATTATACTTGATTATTTTATTGTAATATTGGACCTGTAAACTGATTATTTTCAATATTTCATTTTGTTCTTACACAAATAATCTGTACAACAGACATTGAATGAAACAACATTTACAGCACAATATATATATATATATATATATATATATATATATATATATATATATATATATATATATATACAGTACAGACCAAAAGTTTGGAAACATTTCCATTTTTTTGAAAGAAGTTTCTTCTGCTCATCAAGCCTGCATTTATTTGATCAAAAATACAGAAAAATTAATATTGTGATATATTATTACAATTTAAAATAATTGTTTTTAAATTTATTATGCTTTAAATTATCATTTATTTCTGTGATGCAAAGCTGAATTTTTAGGATCATTATCACATGACCCTTCAGAAATCATTCTAATATGATGATTCATTATCAAAGTTGGAAACAGTTCTGCTGCTTAATATTTTTTCAGAACATGTGATACTTTTTTAGGATACTTTGATGAATAAAAAGTAAAAAAAATAAAATAAAAAAAAGAAGCTATGTTTTTAAAATATAAATATTTTGTAATAACAATATACACTACTGATCAGTAATTTGGGGTCAGTAATTTTTTTTTTCTTTCTTTTTTTAAAATAAAATCAATACTTTTATTCAGCAAGGATGTGTTAAATTGATAAAAAGTGATAGTTAAGAAAATATATTATTAGAATATATATTATTAGAATTTTTTTTTTAAATAAATGCAGTTCTTTTTAACCTTTTATTCATCAAATATATTAGACAGCAGAACTGTTTCCAACACTCATAATAAATCAGAATATTAGAATGATTTCTAAATGATCATGTGATCGACTGATGTTACATGTGACACTGAAAGCTGGAGGAATGATGCTGAAAATTCAGCTTTGCATCACAGGAATAAATTATGTTTTTAAAGTATATTAAAATAGAAAACTATTATTTTAAGTTGTAGTAATATTTCACAATATTACTGTTTTTTCTGTATTTTTGATCAAATAAATGCAGGCTTGATGAGCAGAAGAAACTTCTTTCAAAAACATAAAAAATAGTAATGTTTTCAAACTTTTGGTCTGTACTACATATATATATATATATATATATATATATATATATATATATATATATATATATATATATACAGTACAGACCAAAAGTTTGGACACACCTTCTCATTCAAAGAGTTTTCTTTATTTTCATGACCTCTGTGCGAACACACTTGACCGAAAAAGTGTGGGGGACGAATTTCCGTGATATAAAAAGTGGTAATTATATAAAAAGTAATTATATTTTCATCATTATGAAAATATAATTATGTTTTCCTTTAAAATGTTCTTCCTAACTTCAGGCCTTATTGTCATGTCATATATAGTCCTAACTGTGATGTTCTGTAAAACAACAAACTTTAAAATACTTTGTTCTTACTGGTGAAAATCAGATGGTCATCTCTGTTTTCTCTCAGGTACATCACAGTGTAAGCTTTCACAGTTAACATTACTCTCATCAGTGTAGTCCATATCAACAACAAAAATATATCTTGACTCCATATAGTGGTTATTTTGGAAAAAATCACAGGTATTTTGAGCAGTAGGATTATTAAAAATATGTGCGAATATAAAATTTAATTAAGTAACCTATATAAAATTTCAGTACTTTTTTACTTAAGTACATAAAAAATCGAGTACTTTTGTACTTTCACTTGAGTAAAATTGAAAAAGGAGTACTTTTACTCTTACTGGAGTAATATTTTATTATATGTATCTTTACTTTTACTCAAGTACTTGATTTGTGTACTGCTGTGATGGAGCATTTCTGAAATAGTATTCTTGTAAACATTTTAGTATTTCAACATATATATGGTGTTAAACAGTGTTAAACGGTTCGTTTTGAAATGATTTAATCTCAGAGATGTGGATTTGCACAGCAATTAAATTACCACATGTCCTTGGGATTCGGCCGGAGATTTTCATGGGGATTGTGGGAGAAAAAACAATGACATTCTGGATTCAGAGGCAAAAAAATCACAGACTAACCCCTGTAAATGCTGATAATTGCTAACGTCCCCATGAGAATCAATAACCCTTCGAATACCCTTGGCTATTATGTGCTTTTATCAGGTGGAACCAAACACACACCATTTTTCATTCATCTCCATTTTTGCACTCAGCAGCATCAGATGCCTCTTCAGTGTTAACTCCTTTGATTTGTCCTGTTTCTGCCAGCTCATCCAGGTAACTGGAAAACAAAATAAAAGATCATTCAATAATGCAGAAATTGTCTATTGATTTATATATTTAATGATAAAAAAACTGATTACTCTTAAAAAGGGGAAGTCGTGGCCTAATGGTTAGAGAGTCGGACTCCCAATCGAAAGGTTGTGAGTTCGAGTCCCGGGCCGGCAGGAATTGTGGGTGGGGGGAGTGCATGTACAGTTCTCTCTCCACCTTCAATACCACGACTTAGGTGCCCTTGAGCGAGGCATCGAACCCCCAACTGCTCCCCGGGCGCCACAGCATAAATGGCTGCCCACTGCTCCGGGTGTGTGCTCACAGTGTGTGTGTGTGTGTGTGTTCACTGCTCTGTGTGTGTGCACTTCGGATGGGTTAAATGCAGAGCACAAAATTCTGAGTATGGGTTGCCATACTTGGCTGAATGTCACTTCAATTTTTTTTCACCACTAAAAAAAAATTGAAGTGACATTCCCCCGGGGGAATGTATGGGTCACCATACTTGGCTGAATGTCACTTCACACTAAAATATGAATATCACATTCTCCTGCCCTGAGAGCAGCTTATAGTTCATTAAAAATAACAGTTATATGAATATTGAATACTTCTGCCCCAGAGTAGCATATAATACACTAAAAATAACAGTAGTATGAATATAGAGTACTCCTACGCTGAGAGCAGCTCTTAGAACAGTAAAAATAACTGTAATATGAATATTGAGTACTCCTGCCCTGAGAGCAGTGCATCGTTTATTAAAATAACAGTAATATGAATATTGAGTGCTCCTGCCCTGAGAGCAGCACATAGATCAGTAAAAATAACAGTAATAGGAATATTGAGTACTCCTACCCTGAGAGCAGCACGTTACGCTAAACATAACAGTAATATGAATATTGAGTACTCGTGCCCTGAGAGCAGCACATATTTTAGTAAAATAATAGTAATATGAATATTGAGTACTTCTGCCCTGAGAGCAGCAAATAGTTTAGTAAAATAACAGTAATATGAATATTGAGTACTTCTGCCCTGAGAGCAGCACATAATACACTAAAAATAACAGTAATATGAATGTTGAGTACTCCTGCCCTAAGATCAGTAAAAATAACTGTAATATGAATATTGAGTACTCCTGCCCTGAAAGCAGTGCATCGTTTATTTAAATAACAGTAATATGAATACTGAGTACTCCTGCCCTGAGAGCAGCACATAGTTCAGTAAAAATAACAGTAGTATTAATATTGAGTAGTCCTACCCTGAGAGCAGCATGTTACGCTAAACATAACAGTAATATGAATATTGAGTACTCGTGCCCTGAGAGCAGCACATATTTTAGTAAAATAATAGTAATATGAATATTGAGTACTTCTGCCCTGAGAGCAGCACATAGTTTAGTAAAATAACAGTAATATGAATATTGAGTACTTCTGCCCTGAGAGCAGCACATAATACACTAAAAATAACAGTAATATGAATATTGATTACTCGTGCCCTGAGAGCAGCACATATTTTAGTAAAATAATAGTGATATGAATATTCAGTACTTCTACCCTGAAAGCAGCACATAGTTTAGAAAAATAATAGTAATATGAATATTGAGTACTTCTGCCCTGAGAGCAGCACATAGTTTAGTAAAATAAAAGTGATATGAATATTGAGTAGTCCTGCCCTGAGAGCAGCACATAGTTTAGAAAAATAATAGTAATATGAATATTGAGTACTCCTGCCCTGAGAGCAGCGCATAATACACTAAAAATAACAGTAATTGAATATTGATTACTCCTGCCCTGAGAGCAGCTCATAGTTCAGTAAAAATAACAGTAATATGAATATTGAGTACTTCTGCCCCAGAGCAGCATATAATACACTAAAATAACAGTAGTATGAATATAGATTACTCCTACGCGGAGAGCAGCTCATAGAACAGTAAAAATAACTGTAATATGAATATTGAGTACTCCTGCCCTGAGATCAGTAAAAATAACTGTAATATGAATATTGAGTACTCCTGCCCTGAGAGCAGCGCATCGTTTATTAAAATAACAGTAATATGAATACGGAGTACGCCTGCCCTGAGAGCAGCACATAGATCAGTAAAAATAACAGTAATATGAATATTGAGTACTCCTACCCTGAGAGCAGTACGTTACACTTAACATAACAGTAATATGAATATTGAGTACTCGTGCCCTGAGGGAGCAGCACATATTTTAGTAAAATAATAGTAATATGAATATTGAGTACTTGTGCCCTGAGAGCAGCACAATAGTTTAGTAAAATAACAGTAATAAGAATATTGATTACTCGTGCCCTGAGAGCAGCACATATTTTAGTAAAATAATAGTAATATGAATATTGAGTACTTCTGCCCTGAGAGCAGCACATAGTTTAGTAAAATAATAGTAATATTAATATTGAGTACTTCTGCCCTGAGAGCAGCACATAATACACTAAAAATAACAGTAATATGAATATTGATTACTCGTGCCCTGAGAGCAGCACATATTTTAGTAAAATAATAGTAATATGAATATTGAGTACTTCTGCACTGAGAGCAGCACATAGTTTAGTAAAATAATAGTAATATGAATATTGAGTACTTCTGCCCTGAGAGCAGCACATAATACACTAAAAATAACAGTAATATGAATATTGATTACTCCTGCCCTGAAAGCAGCACATAGTTTAGTAAAATAATAGTAATATGAATATTGAGTACTTCTGCCCTGAGAGCAGAACATAGTTTAGTAAAATAATAGTAATATGAATATTGAGTACTTCTGCCCTGAGAGCAGCACATAATACACTAAAAATAACAGTAATATGAATATTGATTACTCCTGCCCTGAAAGCAGCACATAGTTTAGTAAAATAATAGTAATATGAATATTGAGTACTCCTGCCCTGAAAGCAGCACATAGTTTAGTAAAATAATAGTAATATGATTTTTTTTTTTGTAATATGCATGCAAAGTACAACAGTTAGTCTGTGGTGTTAAACAGTGGTGAAAACGGTTTTAAACGGTTCGTTTTGAAATGATTTAATCTCAGAAATGTGGATTTGGACAGCAATTAAATTACCACATGACCTTGGGATTCGGCCGGAGATTTTCATGGGGATTGTGGGAGAAAAAACAATGACATTCTGGATTCAGATGGCAATAAAATCACAGACTAACCCCTGTAAATGTTGATAATCGCTAACGTCCCCATGAGAACCAATTAGCCTTCGAATACCCTTGGCTATTATGTGCTTTTTTCAGGTGGAAGCAAACACACACCATTTTTCATTCATCTCCATTTTTGCATCATTTTGCACTCAGCAGCATCAGGTGCCTCTTCAGTGTTAGCTCCTTTGATTTGTCCTGTTTCTGCCAGCTCCTCCAGGTAACTGGAAAACAAAATAAAAGATCATTCAATAATGCAGAAATTGTCTATTGATTTATAAATTTAATGATTAAAAAAAACTGATTACTCCTAAAAATATGAATATCACGTACTCCTGCCCTGAGAGCAGCTCATAGTTCAGTAAAAATAACAGTAATATGAATATTGAGTACTTCTGCCCCAGAGCAGCATATAATACACTAAAAATAACAGTAGTATAAATATAGAGTACTCCTACGCTGAGAGCAGCTCATAGAACAGTAAAAATAACTGTAATATGAATATTGAGTACTGCTGCCCTGAGATCAGTAAAAATAACTGTAATATGAATTTTGAGTACTCCTGCCCTGAGAGCAGTGCATCGTTTATTAAAATAACAGTAATATGAATATTGATTACTCGTGCCCTGAGAGCAGCACATATTTTAGTAAAATAATAGTAATATGAATGTTGAGTACTTCTGCCATGAAAGCAGCATATAATACACTAAAAATAACAGTAATATGAATATAGATTACTCGTGCCCTGAGAGCAGCACATATTTTAGTAGAATAATAGTAATATGATATTGAGTACCTCTGCCCTGAGAGCAGCACATAGTTTAGTAAAATAATAGTAATATGAATGTTGAGTACTTCTGCCATGAAAGCAGCATATAATACACTAAAAATAACAGTAATATGAATATAGATTACTCGTGCCCTGAGAGCAGCACATATTTTAGTAGAATAATAGTAATATGATATTGAGTACCTCTGCCCTGAGAGCAGCACATAGTTTAGTAAAATAATAGTAATATGAATATTGAGTACTTCTGCCCTGAGAGCAGCACATAATACACTAAAAATAACAGTAATATGAATATTGATTACTCGTGCCTTGAGAGCAGCACATATTTTAGTAAAATAATAGTAATATGAATATTGAGTACTTCTGCCCTGAGAGCAGCACATAGTTTAGTAAAATAATAGTAATATGAATATTGAGTTTTCTTGCCCTGAGAGCAGCACACGGTTCACATAAAAATAACAGTAATATCGAGTACTCCTGCCCTGACAGCAGTGCATCGTTTATTAAAATAACAGTAATATGAATACTGAGTACTCCTGCCAGGAGAGCAGCACATAGATCAGTAAAAATAACAGTAATATGAATATTGAGTACTCCTACCCTGAGAGCAGCATGTTACGCTCAACATAACAGTAATATGAATATTGAGTACTTGTGCCCTGAGAGCAGCATGTTACGCTCAACATAACAGTAATATGAATATTGAGTACTCGTGCCCTGAGAGCAGCACATAGATTAGTAAAATAATAGTAATATGAATATTGAGTACTTCTGCCCTGAGAGCAGTGCATAGATTAGTAAAATAACAGTAATATGAATGTTGAGTACTTCTGCTATGAGAGCAGCATATAATACACTAAAAATAACAGTAATATGAATATTGATTACTCGTGCCCTGAGAGCAGCACATATTTTAGTAAAATAATAGTAATATGATATTGAGTACTTCTGCCCTGAGAGCAGCACATAGTTTAGTAAAATAATAGTAATATGAATGTTGAGTACTTCTGCCATGAATGCAGCATATAATACACTAAAAATAACAGTAATATGAATATTGATTACTCGTGCCCTGAGAGCAGCACATATTTTAGTAAAATAATAGTAATATGATATTGAGTACTTCTGCCCTGAGAGCAGCACATAGTTTAGTAAAATAATAGTAATATGAATGTTGAGTACTTCTGCCATGAATGCAGCATATAATACACTAAAAATAACAGTAATATGAATATAGATTACTCAAGCCCTGAGAGCAGCACATATTTTAGTAAAATAATAGTAATATGATATTGAGTACCTCTGCCCTGAGAGCAGCACATAGTTTAGTAAAATAATAGTAATATGAATATTGAGTACTTCTGCCCTGAGAGCAGCACATAATACACTAAAAATAACAGTAATATGAATATTGATTACTCGTGCCTTGAGAGCAGCACATATTTTAGTAAAATAATAGTAATATGAATATTGAGTACTTTTGCCCTGAGAGCAGCACATAGTTCAGTAAAATAATAGTAATATGAATATTGAGTACTCCTGCCCTGAAAGCAGCACATAGTTTAGTAAATTAATAGTAATATGAATATGGAGTTTTCTTGCCCTGAGAGCAGCACACGGTTCACATAAAAATAACAGTAATATCGAGTACTCCTGCCCTAACAGCAGTGCTAATGCTAATGCTAACGCTAACTGACTGATGTAATGTGAAGGAGATATGAATGAGTACTTTTTCGCTCATTTCGGTTTCACAGACAGTGTGGAAGCATTGGAAAAGCATGTTTTACTCCAGTTACCTCATAACCAGCTTTGCTGCAATCAACTGATGAAGCAGTCAAGTGAAAATGCATGATTATTTGTTCTGTGTATCTTTGTTTGCTAATTATCTTTTAAAATGTTAGAGATTTTCATTTTTTTTCATGAGCATACATGGTAAATTAACTTACCTTGCAATAAATGCCTCCCACGAAGCGTCAGTAACATATCTGTCTGAAGTATTCCTTCCACGCGTTCAAATTTCCTGACTCCGCCTCTGCTTCAAATTCATTGGTTGAATCTGTAAACCAGTCACTTTCCTTTCTGCCCTCAGAACATGTTTGATTAAGTAAAACTCCCATCTGCTTTTTGCACAGCGTGATCTCAGATCTGTGTGTGTGTGTGTGTGTGTGTGTGAGTGAGATCATTGTGGCTGTAGTCCTGTGTCGGATCGTGTGACATCAGGGTGCTCAGGTTGTCGTCGAGCAGTTCCCAGCTCAGATGCTGCAGGCCACAGGTGGCTTCAGACAGGAGGGTACCAGTTATGTGCTCAGCCAGGCTTTTAGTCAATCCCAGTGGGTATAAGGGCTGGATGATCGAGACATGCTGGCTCACTGGTAGTAATTATATGAAGAGTTCAGATGCAAAAGCCTCTAAGTGCCATTTGAAAATTTCATCTAAAATTAGGATTTTTATCAGGCTCCAATATTTATGTTCAGTTATTTCACTTTAATAGCCTGGAAAAGGACCTGCACATTAAAGTAAAATGACTCAACCTAAGCATAGGAGCAGGATAGGCTTCATAGGAGCAAGAAATCAAATATTCAGTGACTTCGAATTGTGAGCAGCACACAGAGACACATCAATTGTGAATATAATGGATTTAATAAATTAACCTATAGCTAACATAACGAAACCAACCAAAACACATATATGTATATATACAGAATGAAGGAAAGTAAAGAAAAGAAAGGGAAGAAAAAAAGAATGGCAGTATTTCACATCAATTTACCACAACCTTATGAGAATCATTAAAGAATCAAAAATCACCTTAAAAGGGGCTCAGACTTAAACGGGCATCTAAAAAGTTGTAAACGGTTACTTGCATTGGCTTTGTTGCTGAACAAGAGTCTTGATGCGGTAGATAATGGAGGTTCTTGATGAGTTCTTATTAAAACTAAGCTGGAGATTTTCTTCTGATTCTTCTGAAGATAGGAAAGTCCGCAGCAGTTCGACAAAGTTATTTTGAAGAGAAAAACTGCCGGAAAGTCAAATTAAAGAGGAGAGTTTTGAGTCTTGGATAGTGTTGGATAGAGCAATGATTCATTAATTCAGAACCAATGAATGAATGAACTGCTCATACGCTACAGTCCCCCTTTCCGTCAGATGAATTCCCTGTGTGGACATCATCGGACGGCAATCATCACGATGGGCAGATGACAGGTGAATCATGATGGTCGTGTAGCAGGTGGATCATGATGGCAGATGGTTCATGATGGCAGGTGGTTCCTGGAGCTGAGGATTCAGCTTTGTTGAGGTTCGGCGTGGTCTCTGACTAGCACCCCCTTTCTGGGGATTCCGTCTGAGACCTTCGGACATGGCTTTTGTGAGCTTGGCTGTATCGCAACTTGTTGAGTCTTCTTTACAGAATGGAGGCCAAGCCTAGTGTCGGGGTGTGGCTGATTACCTGTAGAGATGCACAGCGCAATGTCGGCAGCGGTCCAGGCTCGGACCGCAGATGACGGGTTCAGAACGGGGCATCGAGACCGTGTTTGGAGGGCTGTGTCGACGGGAGCAATGTCAATGTGTCGGGACCCCCTTTCCTCAATCCAGAGTTCCATTCCAGTTGTTAATGATAAATCCCCTGTTATGTTTGTACTGGCTACTGTATACAGGCCACCAGGGCACCATACAGACTTTATTAAAGAGTTTGGTGATTTTACATCCGAGTTAGTTCTGGCTGCAGATAAAGTTTTAATAGTTGGTGATTTTAATATCCATGTTGATAATGAAAACGATGCATTGGGATCAGCATTTATAGACATTCTGAACTCTATTGGTGTTAGACAACACGTTTCAGGACCTACTCATTGTCGAAATCATACTCTAGATTTAATACTGTCACATGGAATTGATGTTGATGGTGTTGAAATTATTCAGCCAAGTGATGATATCTCAGATCATTATTTAGTTCTTTGCAAAATTCATATAGCCAAAATTGTAAATTCTACTTCTTGTTACAAGTATGGAAGAACCATCACTTCTAACACAAAAGACTGCTTTTTAAGTTATCTTCCTGATGTATCCAAATTCCTTAGCATATCCAAAACCTCAGAACAACTTGATGATGTAACAGAAACTATGGACTCTCTCTTTTCTAGCACTTTAAATAAAGTTGCTCCTTTACGCTTAAGGAAGGTTAAGGAAAACAGTTTGACACCATGGTATAATGAGCATACTCGCACCCTAAAGAGAGCAGCCCGAAAAATGGAGCGCAGCTGGAGGAAAACAAAACTAGAGGTATTTCGTATTGCTTGGCGGGAAAGTAACATATCCTACAGAAAAGCATTCAAAACTGCTAGATCCGATTACTTTTCTTCTCTTTTAGAAGAAAACAAACATAACCCCAGGTATTTATTCAATACAGTGGCTAAATTAACGAAAAATAAAGCCTCAACAAGTGTTGACATTTCCCAACACCACAGCAGTAATGACTTTATGAACTACTTTACTTCTAAAATCGATACTATTAGAGATAAAATTGCAACCATTCAGCCGTCAGCTACAGTATCACATCAGACAGTGCACTATAGACCCCCTGAGGAACAGTTCCACTCATTCTCTACCATAGGAGAGGAAGAATTGTATAAACTTGTTAAATCATCTAAACCAACAACATGTATGTTAGACCCTATACCATCTAAGCTCCTGAAAGAGGTGCTTCCAGAAGTCATAGATCCTCTTCTGACTATTATTAATTCCTCATTGTCATTAGGACATGTCCCCAAAACCTTCAAACTGGCTGTTATTAAGCCTCTCATCAAAAAACCACAACTTGACCCCAAAGAACTAGTTAATTATAGACCAATCTCGAATCTCCCTTTTCTGTCCAAGATACTAGAAAAGGTGGTATCCACACAATTATATTCCTTCTTAGAGAAAAATGGTATATGTGAGGATTTCCAGTCAGGATTTAGACCGTATCATAGTACTGAGACTGCTCTTCTTAGAGTTACAAATGATCTGCTCTTATCATCTGATCGTGGGTGTATCTCTCTATTAGTTTTATTGGATCTTAGTGCTGCGTTTGACACAATTGACCACAACATTCTTCTGCATAGACTTGAATACTTTGTTGGCATCAGTGGAAGTGCATTAGCATGGTTTAAATCGTACTTATATGACCGCCATCAGTTCGTAGCAGTGAATGAAGATGTATCCTATCGATCACAAGTGCAGTATGGAGTACCTCAAGGCTCAGTACTAGGGCCGCTACTCTTCACGCTTTATATGTTACCCTTGGGAGATATCATCAGGAAACATGGTGTTAGCTTTCACTGTTATGCTGATGATACTCAGCTCTATATTTCTTCGCAGCCCGGTGAAACACACCAATTTGAAAAACTAATGGATTGCATAGTCGATATAAAAAACTGGATGACGAGTAATTTCTTACTGCTAAATTCTGAAAAAACAGAGGTGTTAATTATAGGACCTAAAAACCTCTGCTTGTAATAACCTAGAACACTGTCTAAGACTTGATGGTTGCTCTGTCAATTCTTCGTCATCAGTTAGGAACCTAGGTGTGCTATTTGATCGCAATCTTTCCTTAGAAAGCCACGTTTCTAGCATTTGTAAAACTGCATTTTTCCATCTCAAAAATATATCTAAATTACGGCCTATGCTCTCAATGTCAAATGCAGAAATGTTAATCCATGCATTTATGACCTCAAGGTTAGATTATTGTAATGCTTTATTGGGTGGTTGTTCTGCACGCTTAGTAAACAAACTACAGCTAGTCCAAAATGCAGCAGCAAGAGTTCTTACTAGAACCAGGAAGTATGACCATATTAGCCCGGTCCTGTCAACACTGCACTGGCTCCCTATCAAGCATCGCATAGATTTTAAAATATTGCTTATTACTTATAAAGCTCCTTTTACATTATAATCCTCTACGTCCGCTACGTTCTCAAAACTCAGGCAATTTGATAATACCTAGAATATCAAAATCAACTGCAGGCGGCAGATCCTTTTCCTATTTGGCGCCCAAACTCTGGAATAACCTACCTAACATTGTTCGGGAGGCAGACACACTCTTGCAGTTTAAATCTAGATTAAAGACCCATCTCTTTAACCTGGCATACACATAACATACTAATATGCTTTTATTATCCAAATCCATTAAAGGATTTTTAGACTGCATTAATTAGGTAAACCGGAACCGGAAACACTTCCCATAACAACCTATGTACTTGCTACATCATTAGAAGAATGGCATCTACGCTAATATTTGTCTGTTTCTCTCTTGTTCCGAGGTCACCGTGGCCACCAGATCCAGTCTGTGTCCAGATCAGAGGGTCACTGCAGTCACCCGGATCCAGTACGTATCCAGACCAGATGCTGGATCAGCACCTAGAAAGGACCTCTACATCCCTGAAAGACAGCGGAGACCAGGACAACTAGAGCCCCAGATACAGATCCCCTGTAAAGACCTTGTCTCAGAGGAGCACCAGGACAAGACCACAGGAAACAGATGATTCTTCTGCACAATCTGACTTTGCTGCAGCCTGGAATTGAACTACTGGTTTCGTCTGGTCAGAGGAGAACTGGCCCCCCAACTGAGCCTGGTTTCTCCCAAGGTTTTTTTCTCCATTCTGTCACCGATGGAGTTTCGGTTCCTTGCCGCTGTCGCCTCTGGCTTGCTTAGTTGGGGACACTTCATCTACAGCGATATCGTTGACTTGATAGCAAATAAATGCACAGACACTATTTAACTGAACAGAGATAACATAACTGAATCCAATGATGAACTGCCTTTAACTATCATTTTTGCATTATTGACACTGTTTTCCTAATGAATGTTGTTCAGTTGCTTTGACGCAATGTATTTTGTTTAAAGCGCTATATAAATAAAGGTGACATTGACATCTAAGGTGAAGTTGTAATTCTTGAAGGATGGGAGTTCCAGTGCTGTCTGGTACTCTTTGCTCGGAAGATGGTACACTGCCAGATCATCAAGTTGTAGGGTGGCACCTTTCAGTACTTGAATCCCCCTATTCAGGTTGGGCACATTAACACGGCTGTTTGTGTCATGCTGGTCGTAAGTGAGAGTAGCTGTACGCACGGGGTTGTTGACGAGACATCTGTCATCTACAATCTCTGCTTGCGTATCTGTGACTTGTGTACGAGGCTTGGCTTCGGCAGGGCAGCGTGTGTTGCTGACCAGGGGTGTCAACCCACAGATTCCTTCAGCGTTGTTTCTGAGGAAGGGTTTGCTAAGGCAGAGATAATGAATGTCTTTGGTCAAAGTACACATTTGCAGGTTTGGGGCCAGGTACAGCTGTGTGTCGCTGTCGTGGTAGGCCACCACATCTGGAATGTGTGTCTTGGTGTGGGTGTTGCTTTCCCAAACCTGACATTGACAATGTCTTTAAGTCTGTAGACTTGGCTTGACTCGCTGATAGGTTGGTTCAGGAGCACATCCACTTGCCTCTGTTTGGGATTGACATGCAGTAGGATGGTGCTACCCAGAGAGTAGGCCAGGTGTATTTGTAGCGGGTCAGCTGGCGTGGTGATGGCGGAAGCCAGCACAGTTAGCACGAGGCTAAAGGGTATCATGTACGGTGGTATTCTACCATTGGCTAGGCTGTCACTGGAGGAGCTAACCTCCCACAGCATGTCTGTCGTTAGCGCTGTAACCAGCTGAGTCTGGACAAAGTCATTCCGGAAGACAGTAAACAGCGGTTTCATGGAGTTCACGGCCTGGTTCGCTGCATTGACACTGGACATACCAATGTTAAACAGAGTTCTGGCGGCAGCGGCAGCTCTAAGTTAATCTCTCAGGAACCATTTGGAGTGGCGGTTGTGTCCACCTAACTCCACTTGTGTAACAGTCACTTTCTCACGTTGGATTAACATGTGTTTGACATTGACCTCAGCATGAGTGAGGAAGTCCTCTGTCCATTGGGCACCTGCCCAGCTGTATTGGGCTACGTTGCTGGGGTAGTGTGCTCTGTAGTCAGAGATCAGGAGTCTCAGTTGTTCTCTCAGTGGCAGCTGTCCTTTGGTTGGCTGACAGCACAGCATGGCGAACCACAGCAGCATCCAGGTATAGACAACAGGGAGAGAGAGAGAGAGAGAGAGAGAAAGGGGAGGAAGAAACAAGTGAGGGTTGTCTTTGGTTGGACAGGGCAGTCTCTTTACTTCGTGGGCGGCGACTGGGTTTAGCTCGCCTTGGCCCATGTTTTGCCACATCTTGCTCATGCCATGACACTTGCTTCAGTGTCTCGTCAGTGGCTCTAGTGCTGCGTTGTGCACATGATGCGTCATGGAAAAACATTGGCATTATTCCCCTTTTGCGCCATGGCATTACAAGCCTTTGCATTGTGATGTCAGACGGTGCACAGCCCACAGTGTTGTTCTGTGCACGCAGCATGTGCTTTGTATCATGCAATGGTCTGAGGCACTGGTTGTCAGTGAATGTAGACAGCGTGCCAGGGTGGATGGAGGGGTTTGAGAGGTGGTTAAGCAAAGTCTTTATGGAGGTGTCAGAAGCCCGCATGTCCGCTGTATTGGTCTTTGTAAACAGCGGAGCCAGCGTAAGCGGCTATGAGGTAGGCAGTTTAGCTAGTAAAGTTCTTATTCTGTGTGTAATAACTTTAACCTTGAAAGTGGGTGGGTGGGTGGGTTGGGAGTGAACACAGCCTGTTGTTTAGTGCGCCAGTTTTGGCGAGGGTGTCAGTTTTATCATTTAAGTCCTTGTCTAGACCTGGTAGCTTCGAGTGTCCTTTTACCTTCTTCCAGTACATAGTCACATTGTGTGTTTTTGTGATGTTTATCACATTCCTGGAACAGGTGTTGGTGTTTGACTTGCTTGTTGTTTGCAGTTTTGAAACCATTCTGTTTCCAGCACTGAAGATGGCACACGAAACTGAGTCTGGTATAGTTAGAGTCTGTACAGATGAGGAGTTTTCTGATGTTTTGAATGGCATGAATACAGTTTGACTGGTTCAATGCCTTGGGATCCGATGAGCAGGCCCACGTGGTGAGTTGGCGCAGCCGAATGGTCACCTTCAACAGGTGTCCATTCGGCTGCGCCAACTCACCACGTGGGCCTGCTCATCGGATCCCAAGGCATTGGTTAAGCAAAGGACCAACACCTCGCAGTATACACAGTCTCCCACCAGAGCGTCGGTGAGACTGTGTATACTGCGAGGTGTTGGTCCTTGGTCAGCTCCATTCTGCACACCTGGTCTTTGGTCACCGACATGACAGATAGATATGATGGCGATGAATTTGAAGGGTGCAGTGAACCATGTGTTGTCTGTACTCCCTTCGGGTATCAGTGCAGGTGGAATGGGGCCAATTACAGGTAGTACAAGTTCAAAGTCATGAAAGTCAGGGCTCATTAGTCATCCCAGCCGGTAGGCCTTGGGAATGTTGATGTCAGTTGCTGTGCAGTTGTTGAAAAGGATGAAGACTACACAAGATGACACTTCAGTGAGGGGTGTGGCTTCAAGTGTGAGTCCGAGTTCCACACATTCAGGTGAGGGTTGGAAGAAACCCAGCGTGTGGTTTAGGGTTTGACCACATCGCATGTTAAGCTGAACAGCGACCCCTTTGGTGTAAGCTGGTACCAGCGTTCCCTGTTCGTTGACTAAGGTGCAGAGGAGCGAATTTGAGCCTTGGTTTGTTGTTGAGGCTGTGTACCCATGGCTGTCTGCTGGGGTTCCCGTGAGCTCTGTGACCTGGCAGTCTGGCTCTGTGGGAGTTCCCGTGACTTCTGTGACCTGACAGTTTGTCACCAGCAACCTGTGTGGCTGGAGGGGAAGAGGTCCTCGCACTTGAGCCCAGACTTTTAGCTGTTTGAAGTCCAGTAAAGGTTCAAAGCGATCTAGCAGGTCTTTACCGAAGGGTAAGTGTCCATTGGTGAAATGTACACGGGATGGACTAGACTCATAAGACCAATTGTCAGGTGAATGGAAGCTACCTCGTCAAACCGGATGCCATTCTGGCTGTATCCCTCTCTGTATTCGTTCAGTTTGTCACAAGTTTGAGGTGTAAGAGTTCGATCTTTTCTCTTAGCTTCAAATCGGAGTCTTTTGAAAAGTTGAGATGAGATCACCGTAAGGTCTGATCCTGTGTCGATCAGGGCTTCCATGCTCACTCCTTTTTCTAGCATGATGTTCAGGTGGAGTTTTCAGGCCAACCCCTTTTCGATGAGGTTGCCCAGGATTATTGGCATCAGGGTAAGTGTGACGATCGATGGTTGGTTAGGACCGGTCTCGTGTAGTTCGCTGCGGAAGCAGGTAGCCAAAACAGCATTTTCTGGTACCTTGGGATTGTGGTACCTGGTGTGAGGAACTGTGCTGTCTCGTTCAGGGTGTGCAGCTGTCAGCTGTGGAGCTTGGTTGATGCTGTCACCTTGTGATGTGACAGTTAGCTCTGTGGTCTGTGGATGATGAGCAGAGTGCTTGGCTCAGTCAGATGGCAGTTAGACAGGGTGTTGGTTTCAGTTCTTATGCTTAGACATAAGATGTCTGGTTCATTTTTAAAGTCTTCCTTGTGTGTTTTCATGTAAGGAAGCTCTTTCAGCACCCTCAGGATCTATGCTGTTTCAGACGTGGCTGCCCTGTGTTTTTCTGATGTGGGCTCAGGATTGAGCTCACCAGTGTCGTGTCGAGAGTGGTTCCACTGCAGGCTGTTGGGGCTTTGTGTCCTGGACAGTGGGGATAGGCTCTTTTTGGGTCGCCGGACCCAGAATCTTTCATCTTTGGACGAGCACCACCACGATTGTGTGGCCCTCTGCTGGCTTGGAATGTTCTTGACCCTCTGTAAAAAGGTCTGTGACTGTGGTGTTTTGGAGCGCACCTCTAGGGTCAACTCCGAGCAGTGCTCAGAGACTGAGTAGATTGTGGGGTTTTTCACAGTCTTTTCAGAAATAGTCTTTTGCTTGATGTAAGCTTTATGGGCTAAGTTCCGTAACTCTTGTGTAGACATGCTACGCGGACATGCTGAGACTCCGAGATGAAAACTCCAACTGGCATGTAGGTTTCAGAGGAACAGAGTTTTAAAATTGACATCCTGTTCCATACCTGGTTCATTGCGTGCTCCGAAATAGGCTTTTCGTAGTTGACTGTAGAAAGTCTGTGGGTTTTCAAGTCGGCCCTGTTTGAGGTCCATAGCGTGAAGGAGTCCATGGTCTGAGTCTGGATCAGAAAATTCAAGAATCAAAGCTTTTCGCAGTTGCTGGTAGTCTGCTTTGACAGTCTCTGGTTGACGATTCAGAAAACTACGCACATCATGGCTGGACGTGATTCTTAACAGGTACACTATGTCCAAAGATGTCAAGTTGGTGACAGTTTGCTCTGGGTTCTTGGCTGAAAAGGTTGGAGTGGCGGGCCGGGAGAAACTCTGTGGTGTGTGTTTCTCCATTCCAGCCACTCTAATCTGTAAGAATGTTTCAGTTCTGTGTGAACAGTGTCAAGTTCATCTTGGAGCTCGTCTCTCTGCAGAGTAAGCTCGTCGATTTTAGCTCAGGCTGCTTGCAAGTGTTTTTCGCAGGCCCTGGCTTTAGCGTCTCTTTCTTTCGGTTCAGTCGCTACTCTTGCTGGAGTTTTTCGTTGAGTTCTTTTCGGGCTTCTCTTTCCAACTGTTCTCTTTGGTCTGTGTCGAGGCGAAGATCTTGCAGGGCATTTTAAAGTCTTTCTACTTCTTTCTGTAGCTCTGGATCTGTGGCGTCCTCTTTCTCACACTGGTTCTGGGGTCTCGAGGAGGAGCTGATCAAGGTGACTCTGGGTTCGGGCCTGGTGCTTCCAGGCCTCCTCCACTTGAAGCTTAAGCGTTGCTGCTTGCTGTTCCAGGTCGATGTTGCTCCATTCGCTGAGCTGTGCCTGGGTGACGAGAATGTGAGCTAGGCTACTGAGGATCCTGGCGAGTTCTTTGTAGTCGTAGCTTTGGGTTGGATTGTGTGCCATCAGTTCGTCTAGCTCAGTGTCCAGTTGCTCTTGGTTTAGGTGCTGCAGGTTACTGGCATCCTTGGGCAGGAAGGGGGTCATCATTGCTTTCAACCATGTCGAGAGGTTGCCCCCGTGGACAGCTGGACTGGATGAATGGAACATCCTGGCTCACTGTAGGTGAGAGAAACACAGCATACACACAAAGAGACCAATGCAAGTTTATTCTACGGTTAACGAGCTATACTCATACGGGCTATGCCGTTTATGAGAATTTTGGGGCTAACTGATGCAAACAGTTAACAAAGGACCTGAAATGGAGATTTGACAGGCAGTAGCCTAGCGGGTCGCGTGATGACACCGGCTGCTGGTTGTCACTCTACTATTTAGCTTCCTTGGTGGCTCTCACAGGTTACTGTCTCTATGTGAAATGAAAGAAACAAATCACAACAGAACATAGGATAGAAAAGATCAAACTGAAACAAAACACTTGAAATGAGATAAAACAATAGTAACACAATATGTGTTAGGGAGAAAAAGGAGGCCTAAGCCTACTGCTAGGTTTTAAGATAGGGCCAACATGTGAGTGGGGCTATCAGGGTATGAAACCTAGGAAGATGGTGTGGCTTGAAGAAGAGATGGGCCAAACACTTAGAATATATCTGGGGGAATATCTAATATTCTGTGGCTTATAATAAGTGGATGGGTTTTATCACATTTGGTTCACCTGGGTGAATTGATGTCGTTCAGGTGGAAACCAGCGGCGCGGTCAGCCTCCCTGGCGTTCCCAAACACTCAACAGTGTCCTCGGCCCTCCGTTACTCTGTGTCACGTTGCGCCCTCTCAAACAGCTTGTGAATTTTAAAACAACCTGGCAACGCCAAGATGTCAACCGCCAGACAGCACTGCAAAATTGGGCTGCTCCCTAGAACCCTCTCGAAAGAGTGGCCCCTTTTTAGGCCCCGGTTTAGGTACTGGTCCCAGAATTTGCCTTGTTTGTGTCAGCTGGACTGATTGACTACCTTTGGAGTGCCAAATTGCTGATGTCTCCACTGCGGGCCGCAACAACGGACAGAGATAAAAGAAAGCGAGATTCACTCACAACCAGTGTTGGTATCGCTGGTCGGGCAACCTTGCTCATTGGAAACCTGAGATGACTGTCCAATCACCAAGGGAGATCTACAATCAAGTACACAAAGGATGAACAAGGGAAACTTAAAGTGAATTAAGGGTTGTTTGTTTAAAATCAATTGAGTAAATATATATGTAGAAATGAGAGGTAACAGCTTTACCTAATAATGATAAAACAAAAAGGGAATTATGATAGTGATGGTAATTATCAAAATAACCTAACCCAAAAGAGGGAAGAAAAAAGAATAAAAATCAAAATAGAAAGAGACAGGATGAAACACGAGAGAAGAAGCACGCTCAAAAAAAGAGATTTCTTCGTCTTTAATAGGCAGTTTACGAATATTAAAATGTTCTCACTGCAGTGAGATCTTGTTCTTCTCTTAACAGGACATTTAACATTATACTGCAGTGTACTTTCATTTAACAGTGACGAAAATTGTCTAGGCATATTTTAGCACTGTTAGAATGTGCTGACTGATCAGCTTTTTGCCTCAGTCAGTTAGGAGTGAGTTCGTGTCTTGCGACTTCACAATTTCATAATTTGATAGCGCGCATGCAGAAATTATTAATAACCATATAAACAGATTGAATACTGAATTGCTCATAAAACGAAGTTTGAAATGCCCATGTTCCTCCACCAAAACTTTAACCGCACTGGGTAGTAAAATAAACGTTAGCTCAAATTATATATAGGGATTAATCAGGATTATGATTAATATATATATCACATATTACAGTTACATTAAAATTATTGAAGATGAAAAATAGGTCAGTTGTATATATCAATAACACATTACAAGTCACTGTAATTTACTCATTAATATGTCAATATTCCATTTTTCATATCAATTATCGTGATATTTTTTACTGGGAATTAATGCAAATCGAACAGTGCTTTGTCCAGCAAATGGCCGTAAGATTAAAGGTCCTGTTTTTCATGCTTTTTTGAAGCATTGATTGTGTTTACATTGTGCAATATAACATGTGTTCATGTTTCGCGTGTAAAAAAAACAGTATTTTTCACACAATTAACTTCTGTATACCGCTGTTTTCACTGACATAAAAACGGGCTGATGACTTCCTTGTTCTATGAAGTCCCTCCTTAAGAAACACGTAACGAGTTCTGATTGTGCCAGTGGTTCCTGTGTTGTGATTCGACATCAGCTTAGCGCACGTTACCCTCCTGGAAACACGATTGGGCTAGTTTTGAGAAGCAAGTGGGCAGGATTTGTTTTGAAAACCTGGCAATACTGATCTGAACGCACTTACTGGAGATGTACTTATAATCACAGGAGCGTTTTTACTGACGAAATGCGCATGAAAATTGCATTAGATTTTTTTGCACAGCCCTAGCATCTAGTTAACAAAGCTAAACAGCGTTGCCCTTTGTGTAATAAGTTACAGAAACTGTTAAACGCACCAACTTAAATAATAAAATACACTTACCGGTTGTGGTCCATGAACAACACCTTCTCCAGACAAAGAGGGAACTGCTCCATCTTTCAAGAATAATCTTTCTGTGAATCCGGCATTAAACTGATTGAGATTGAGGAAGCTGTCCTCAGCAAAATGTGCTGCACACAGTTTTACATGTGGATTATAATTTTCGGGAACGAGTTAAACATAAATTGTAACCATTGATCTCCAAGTACAGTGTCCCTGAGAAGGCCAAACAAAGGTGATTGGACTCAGAGATGAAAATAACAGCGTTTCGACGGCATGGCGACAAACACAAACGCAACTCTTCCTCTTCTCCGTCGGAGCGCAACAAGACCACAGCCACCTTTTTTATGTATTCCTGTGGGCGGAGGTTAGTCAAAAAACTGTTTTAGTGACGTCATTACTGCAGGATGTAGAGGGATGTTGTCCAAACGGGTCGTTCGATGTAGGCGAATTCTTTTGGAGCTGGGCGTGTTCTCTCGTGTCTTCCGGGGTGAGCAGACTCCAGCGAAGTTTCAAAGGTTCACTGAACGTGAAGTTACCAAAGAAATGATTCAGAGTTCGTCTCCCTTGTGGAGGGAGAGGCGAATATGAGAATAAAACTTAGTAAAGACAAGAAAAGAAAAACGGAGATGAGAGGAGCCATGGAAACAGACGTTCTCTCAGACGAAGTGCTCAGACCAAGTGTGCCAGTCTTCTTTATGAAGCGACTTGGTTCACGCCTCTGTTCGCGCGAACAACCAATGAATGCCTGAACGTTCTGAAGCGGAAAAAATTCCTTTGTCTCTGAGGAGATACCCACTCGAGTAAGTTATGGTGTTGTCAGAATTCAGCAGTTATATTCCAGAAAGATGGTAATTCCAGAATAATACATTTTACTGTAATTTCCTATGTATGAGTGGTTCAGTCAAAGCAAGACGGTTAAACAGATACCAAGAATGACAGGTAAAGGTAGGATGAACATATAGTTACATTCATATGCAGAATTACACACATTTGAAGTTTGATTAACACACAATAAAATTGCAGATACTCCAATTTGATATGGGAAGACATCTAAGCACAAAAAGCAAATACAGCTTAATACATTTACAATACACTTACTTTCCTTTTTACAAGAATTCCTAAGCTGGGCTTTTTTCTGTTTCTCCCAGTTGGGTCATAAAGTTTTATGACCTGGTCAGAGGTAGGGTTACAAAACCATGACTCTATTTGAGAACATTAATTATGAGAAACATTTTCAAGTTACAAATCAGAAAATCATAACCATCGCAACGCACAAACCTATCAAATACATCTTAGTAATGACTAACATGATGAGTGTAAAGAAACGTTTGTGTGTGTGTGTGTTATGGAATGTCACGTCGTGCCGTGGGGGGGTCGTAAAGCAATTTAAACCCAGCCATGCTGGCACCAGGCCGGTCATTCGGCTTGCAGAGAGTTTGATTTACCTGCATGAGTTCAGAGGCTAAAAGTTTTGGGTTGGATAAGGAATGTGCATTGTTTTAGATTCAACGAGCCATGATTCATTAATTCAGAACCAATGAATGAATGAACTACTCATACGCTACAGTACAAATAGTATGAAGCATTTGACGATCACATAGTGTACATAATTGCTTGAGGAATAAAAAGCAGATAATTTTTGCTACCAAGGACAATACATCTAGAAGATCTTAAAACAGAGATACACTCATATACCTGACCATAAGTATTGAGAGTCTAACTAAAGCAAATAAAGAATTGTAACTAGGCTACTATAATAGGGAAACACACAAACCACATGCATAAACCAGATACATTTGTAACTGATTAAGTCTAAATAAAGAAAAGTCTTTAAGTGTGGGTGTTGTGTATTGTGAAAATGTGAGTTTGCTGGTCAGCCAGGCCCCTGGTGCCTGGCATTGAGGGCTATCTAGTTATCTTGGAATCAGGGCTTGACATTAACACCCGCCAATTTGCCAAATGCGGGTGGGATTTTGCTCGTGGAGGGTAACATGGTGACTCCAAGGCATCTGAAATGAGCCATATTAAAGTGTGACACTACAACACTACAACTCCCTTGAGTATTACATGCACACAGTGTTGCCTTGCGCTTGCGCACTAGTGACAAAAACAAGGAGACAGCTATCCATTTCTTGTCAACCCAACCCTCTACATTTCGAGTAAATCACTCGCATAAAACGACTAAATCTTCATTCTGGCGATTAAATGATGTCTAATATTAGCCAATGGCTAATAAATTCTCAGATATTACTCGTCAGTGTGTGAGTTGAGTTGAATGTGTGATGTCCAAACTAATTGCATTGTAGTTGTTGTATAATCCTTTCCTATTTAAATTAATTAATTTTCAAAAAAAATAAATTGTGATATTTTTTAATGATTATTTTACTTTCTTTTATGTAAAGCACTTTGAATTACCATTGTGTATGAAATGTGCTTTATAAATAAACTTGCTTTGCCTACTGCTTTTACACATGACTGGTGAATGCATTGCGTAGCGCCACTTCACACTTTTGGAGTATTTTCTTTCTGCAATTCACTGTAGTTTAAACAGCACCAAATGTGGGGGAAGGTCTCATTCGCTTTGGCGATTGGCCCGCATTTTGAATGAATCGGGAGAACAATTTTTTCCATAGCCCATTCATAAAGATAGCATGATTCAGCCATTTGAATAGAATCTAATTAATAAATGACTCAATGACTTAAGACATTTACCGACACCTACTGGCAGTTATAGTATTTCATATTTGTATATTTTGCATGTCTCTTGTTTAACACACCTGATTCAAATCATATATTTTCATAATAATTAGTGCATAACCTTGGTGATATTTTATGAATGTTGATAAAAAAAAACTATTGCAAAATGACAATATTTCCATCAACCATTAAACGATGTTATGCGACTAAAACCTAAGTTTTCCTTTTATGATAAGTCATGGTGACAGATGTTGGTAGTTTTACATACTGTATATCGCAGCCACCGCACTAGACATTATTTTTAATCAAAGGAGACGCATGCATGTATCTTTAGCAAAGCAGCATGGAGAGTCGCTTCTGGGCCGTTTATGAAACATGCTGAAACATGTGCCACATCTGCTATAAACACAAACTTTGACTAGAAGAGGCCAGTGCTCGTTTTGGAGCCGCAATGCACCGCAAACGTTTGCAGTGTAAATAAGGGGTTATCCTGGCCACATATTAAGTGTTTCTTGCAGGTTATAGTACATTAAAAAATTTGATTTTATATTTGACTTTTAAGTATGCCAGATGACCCGTAAATGTGAAAAGGGTTCCCACTGCAGTTTTGCAATGTGTTCTTTTTCGAAATTGCCTGTAAAACTACCTCATGGGAGCATAAAAACTTTTTGTGACATAAGGGAGTTTTGCGGAATTTATTTGTTAGGGCCCGAGCACCATGGTGCGAGGAGCCTCTTGGAATTGCTCTGTTTCTTCTTCTTCGTCTTCTTCTTCTTCTTCTTCTTCTTCTTCTTCTCCAAAGTGAATAGCATTTTTAAGAGCCTAAACATACTCCAAAACTCACGAAGCTGCACACACATCAGATCTGGCGAAAATTTACAACCCGAATTCCGGAAAAGTTGGGATGTTTTTTCAATTTTAATAAAATGAAAACTAAAAGACTTTCAAATCACATGAGCATATATTTCATTCACAATAGAACATAGATAACATAGCAAATGTTTAAACTGAGAAAGTTTACAATTTTATGCACAAAATGAGCTCATTTCAATTTTGATTTCTGCTACAGGTCTCAAAATAGTTGGGACGGGGCATGTTTACCATGGTGTAGCATCTCCTTTTCTTTTCAAAACAGTCTGAAGACGTCTGGGCATTGAGGCTATGAGTTGCTGGAGTTTTGCTGTTGGAATTTGGTCCCATTCTTGCCTTATATAGATTTCCAGCTGCTGAAGAGTTCGTGGTCGTCTTTGACGTATTTTTCGTTTAATGATGCGCCAAATGTTCTCTATAGGTGAAAGATCTGGACTGCAGGCAGGCCAGGTTAGCACCCGGACTCTTCTACGACGAAGCCATGCTGTTGTTATAGCTGCAGTATGTGGTTTTGCATTGTCCTGCTGAAATAAACAAGGCCTTCCCTGAAATAGACGTTGTTTGGAGTGAAGCATATGTTGCTCTAAAACCTTTATATACCTTTCAGCATTCACAGAGCCTTCCAAAACATGCAAGCTGCCCATACCGTATGCACTTATGCACCCCCATACCATCAGAGATGCTGGCTTTTGAACTGAACGCTGATAACATGCTGGAAGGTCTCCCTCCTCTTTAGCCCGGAGGACACGGCGTTCGTGATTTCCAACAAGAAAGTCAAATTTGGACTCGTCTGACCATAAAACACTATTCCACTTTGAAATAGTCCATTTTAAATGAGCCTTGGCCCACAGGACACGACGGCGCTTCTGGACCATGTTCACATATGGCTTCCTTTTTGCATGATAGAGCTTTAGTTGGCATCTGCTGATGGCACGGCGGATTGTGTTTACCGACAGTGGTTTCTGAAAGTATTCCTGGGCCCATTTAGTAATGTCATTGACACAATCATGCCGATGAGTGATGCAGTGTCGTCTGAGAGCCCGAAGACCATGGGCATCCAATAAAGGTCTCCGGCCTTGTCCCTTACGCACAGAGATTTCTCCAGTTCCTCTGAATCTTTTGATGATGTTATGCACTGTAGATGATGAGATTTGCAAAGCCTTTGCAATTTGACGTTGAGGAACATTGTTTTTAAAGTTTTCCACAATTTTTTTATGCAGTCTTTCACAGATTGGAGAGCCTCTGCCCATCTTTACTTCTGAGAGACTCTGCTTCTCTAAGACAAAGCTTTTATAGCTAATCATGTTACAGACCTGATATCAATTAACTTAATTAATCACTAGATGTTCTCCCAGCTGAATCTTTTCAAAACTGCTTGCTTTTTTAGCCATTTGTTGCCCCCGTGCCAACTTTTTTGAGACCTGTAGCAGGCATTAAATTTTAAATGAGCTAATTAAGTGGATAAAAGTGTAAAATTTCTCAGTTTAAACATTTGCTACATTATCTATGTTCTATTGTGAATAAAATATTGGCTCATGTGATTTGAAATTCCTTTAGTTTTCATTTTATTAAAATTTAAAAAACGTCCCAACTTTTCCGTAATTCGGGATGTACATCTGACATTGGTTTCAGAAGTGAAATTCCACCTGTAAAATTTCAACCGAGTGCGCTTCGAGCAATGCTTTACGTACATACATGAAAATTGGTACACGTGTAGCACACCATTACCTGCAAAAAAGTCTCCTGGTACAAATTACAAAACCCAACAGGAAGTAAAGTATTTTGAATTTCCTGTACAATTTTTGTGCAGTTTTTGGCATTTTCATGCCTCGTACTTTGGCAAACTCCTACTACAGTTTTACTCGGATCATCTTCAAATTTGGTGAGGGTTATCATAAGACCTTTGTGAGGTTAAATTGGGAAGTGTTCGTCTCCTATATATACTCCTAGCAACATATTCAAAAGTGTCAGCAAGTGCTAAATACACTGGCAACATGCTAGAACCATGCTAAAACATGATAGTAGCACATAGCTAAGTGTTAAAGCATGCTATCAATGCAGTGAAACAGGAAGTTAGTGTAACTCAGGCATGCAGTGTCCAATCTGACCCAAATTTAACAAGTTTGGTAAGAGTCCTGTCCTGAACACACCAATATGCCCATATTCTATTATAGTCATAGCACCACCAGCTGAAGTGACATATTTAACACTATTATGGACTCCTAGCAACATAATAAAAATGCATCAACAAGTGTTAAATAGGCTGGAAACATTCTAGGACCATGCTAAAACATTAGCAACACTAAGTGTTTAAGCATGCGATTAATGCAGTGAAGCAGAACATAACTGTAACTTGTGCATACTATGTCCAATCTGCCTCACATGTTCACTTGTTTGATTAGAGTCCTGGCCTAAAGATATATACGTTCTCATATTTTGTTGTAGTAATAGCACCACCTACTGGCAACAGTAAAATATGCCATTATGTCAAACATGCTAGCAACACTTACTAAGTGCTAAAGCATGCTAATGATACTATGAAACAGGAAGATGTTGTAACTCTGGCATACAATGCCCAATCTGCCCCAAACATCACACATTTTATAAAAGTTTTATCTAAAGTCCAATATTCAATTATAATTATAGCACTACCTGCTGGCAAAAGGAAATATATTTTTTCACACTAACTTAAACATGCAATGTCTGATCTTCACTAAACTTCACATTTTTGATAAGAGTCCTGGTCTTAACAGATCCTAAGGCCAATATTGATTAATAGTCATAGCACCACCTGCTGGCAACAGGAAATTTGGCACAAACATTTACCATTTTATAAGCATATTGCCCAAAATTTGCTGTTCTCCTATGGTCACCGGGTGGCAGTGAGCCCAGATGTGAGGGCCCTTTCTGCACTTCTTGCAGCTTTAATTTTCTGGTTATGTTTTCATTTGGCAATTTCAATATATGCAATTTGAAGGGTAATGGAAATATGGCTATTCACTCACCTGCATGCCCTTTCAGACCTGGATGACTTCTTACTCTCTTTAAAAAAAAATTTATTTATTCATTTTTATTTAGAATAATTTTGGTAAACAAACTGTTTTGGTTATGATTAAGTTCCATTATATATGAGTTATTTCTCAAATTATCTTCTTTTGTGTTCCACAGTTATGTTGGGCCATTGTAGCCTACATTTTTATAGTAAATTCTATGTTCAAATAAAATATTTCTTTGTAAAGTTATTATTATTATTATTATTATTTTTTTACATTTTATGTCTATTTAATACTTTCCTTAATGAAACAATAATGGCTTTGGGGCAGTCGTGACCAAATGGTTAGAGAGTCAGACTTGTAATCCAAAGGTCATGGGTTATAACTCAAACACCACTGGCAATTGCAGGCAAAATAGTGCAATTCAATCAGGTGTCAGCATTTCAGAGAAATTAAGTTCTCAAAAACGTGAAAACTATCACACAATGTTGAGAGAACTTGATTTTTAAACCCCATAGGGAATTCTTAAAGGAAGCAGCAGTGAATTAGTCTTCTGGATACATGCACAATTCTATCATGATGGTGGAGGGAAAATAGACTAGGTGCCACATCTTGTTGAACTGTTGTATAAAACCCATCATAATGCAATCGCATGTTGGTTTGAATATCACTCACTGTATGATTGGTTACAGCTGAAATATTTTACCTAACTACCAAGAACTTAATGAGATCAGTTCAGATCATATAGTTTCATTAATAGGAATCTATTCCAATGACATTTACTAAATTAATAAAGCTCACCTAACCATGTCAACTTCACAATTATTTATTTCATTGTTAATCATATTTGCATGTATAGGATATTTCAGCAAAAAATTTTAAGTAATTCATTCTAAGAAAATGTGGAAAGAAAGTGGTTGCAGAGTAGAAATATATAAGAATGTCTGTCATTGGGGAGAGAAAAAGGACACCTTTTGGGATGTATTACACTTTGTACATTTATTTTTTTAAAATCTGGAATAAAGCAAAACACAGATACAGTTTTAAGATACATACAGCACACTCATACACACTCAGATTTGTTTTTGGAATCAGTATTATTAATAATTTCTTTGTGTGGCATATTTAGCACAGTAAAAAAAAAGAAACACAGTATGTTGAGGTCCAGTCAGTAAAGTCAGAGTCTTCACTGCATGTCCTGCTTTACACAGTATTGGTCAAGTTACAGAGGAATTTGTTACATTTTAAAGGAAATAAATGCAATTTATTAAAGAACTGGTACTATGTATACAATTTTAAACAGTTAAAGTCCAGGCTCAGAGTGCTTTAAGACGCATGTCCTAAATACTCCAAAGATGTATTCATATCAAACTGACCCCACCACATCAACTTAAAGATTTGTCTTTCTTCGCAAAAGTCCAGCTTTAGCTTACTAAAAACTATAAAGTACTACAAACTGAAATATCTGCCCTTCATTTCATTGATCATGTTTAATAGGACTAAAATCAAAAGACAAGCCAAAAATGATGCTAATGTTAAAACTTGTGACTGTAAACTATAGTTACTGGGAGGCTGTCAATATTAATACAACACAAACCTTTGGTAAACCTGAAATGCTTTAAAAAAAAATTAAAAATCAATTCAAGAAACACAGAGTTGATAGTCCGGTCTCAATAAACAGTACTAATAACCTCAATATCATAAAAAAATTTTCAAACTGTCATTAGGAATAATCTGACATATTTGATCAGAAACATTAAAGAAATATTCACCCAAAAAAGAAAATTCTTAATCTGATCCCCAAATGGAAAAAGGAAAACCAGTCTCCTTTTGGCTTATATCAAACTCATTTGTGACCACTGTTTTGCTTTGCTTTGCTCTCTCCTCTGTGCTTCTCTGCATTTGTCACTTCTCAGCGGCGCATGACATCCTCCGTCATCCACCAGAACAGAATTTATTGTGAACATACATATGACAGTTAATGGAAGCTAGAGATTACTGTGTATAAAGTTTCAAATATGAATATTTTTCTTACACAAGTGCAAGGAGGCCTTTATTCACCCCTCGGAGCTGTGTGAGGCATGTTTTATCATGGATTGATGCACTTTATTGGACTTCTTTTGGACTAATGAAAAATAAAGCTTGGAAGAGCCAGGACAACTTTTAATATACCTACGATTAGATGTCTGAAAGAAGAAAGTCATATACATTAAGATGCCTTGAAGGTGAGTAAATCATGGGCTAATTTTCATTTTTTTGGGTGAACGATCCCTTCAAGGATTGTCATGTATATGTGTGCAATGTTGTTCTTAATGAATGAAATGATTTGTTTGTGAAGATTACAAATGTTTGCACCTCCACCGAAAAACTCCACATTACTCTGGGTAAGACTTGACAAGAACTATTGAATCCTGTAAGCCAAAAGCAATTAAGAACTTTAATAAGGATGGATGTCAACACAGACAACTATGGAAGTGTTAACAGATGGCTGTGGAAATGCAGAGGTTTACGGTGCATCTCGGGGTTTATTTGTTGTCTGTGTCCTTGAGAGGCGAGGGGGTGCTGTCTCTCGTGGGAAGCAGGTCATAATGACACGGGATGTGGCTGTTCTTTGGTAGGTCGTATGGATCTTGACAAAATGGCCCGTTGCAGCTGTTGTTAGAAAGTGTGTGGACAGAACTGATGGTCGGCTCTGGATAGGGAAAAACACAGGTTTGAACCATTACATGGCTTACATACTGTTATCTCATTAATTATTTATAAATACTAAAAACAAGTTTCTGTTCTGCAGGAGGGTTGGGTCCCATTGTGGAAACAACAAGCAGCTTCAAGCATAGCAAAGCCAAAATCCTGAACCTGGACGGGAAGACACAGACCTTTTAAACAAGTTAATAAACAAGTTTCAAAAATGTAACTTTTTTTCATGCAAGTAGCTTTCTCTGTTGTACCTGACTGTAATGCACACAATCCTCCATGCTAAGAAAGTTCCATCCATGTTATTCCTCTCTTGCCAATAGAAATGCTTAATCCACTCATTATTCCAGCTTCAAAAGTCTTGCTATCAAAGTGACGAATAACAAATGCGACTTTGCAGATTTGCATTTTTTGTATCTGGAGTCAACTTGTAATATTATTAATAATAATAATAATTTAGACTATTTGCCCATTTGGAATGTAATAACAATGTATCGTCCAGTGCTAACGTTAGCTTTAATTATTTGCTATCATCTCTGTCAAAATGGTTCCAAATCATTTGTTCATCTTACAGAATCAGTAACGGGGGAAAAAAATAGTGTAGCATTAAGATCCTGAAGTGTACAGCTTCACTGTGTGGTACGAGTAAAAAGGAACGTTAGGATCTAAAGTAAGCAATAGTGCGCTGTGGTTGGAGCGCTGAGGGAAGGGCTGTGTGTCTTTAGCTGTGTCTCGAGTGCTCAGTGGAAGATGAACGCTCAGAAAGAGACTGTAGTGTGTAGTTGACTGATGGAGGGCTCAGTGCTGGTTTTTTGAGCACCTGCTTAAACATTATCGGAATATTTCCTGTAGTAAGAGATGTGTGGAGAGTAAGATAAAGGGTGCATCTGCTCGGATCTTTCAAATGGAAAGTGACATTATAAACATGGTTTCTCGAGGTAGTCTGTCCTCATCTTCAGTGTCTGTACAAACGGGCCGGGGTGAGGACTGATGGAAAAGACAGGCGTGACGGCCCGATTATAATTTTAGTGTGGTAACATGATGTGAACGCTAAAGCTGCTCTCGCACGACTCACGATTACTCATTTTCTGCTAGCCGAGGAACTGATGCGATGACTTTAGTTTTGTAAGGATACAGTAATGGCCAACCGAGGGGTCTGTAAAGTGTATTTGCAACTTTTGACCGCTGAGTGTCGCTTTAACCACAAGTTATCAAACAAATACATTATAGCACATTTTCGCAAATAAACGTGAGCTTTGCCTCACCGATGTGTTTTATTTGACAGCTGCAGTCTGAGAAAATTAAAGAAAAACACTGTAGTTAAAATATTCACAGACGAAAGTTTAGTCCTTATAAAGTTATGTTATGTGAATTCAAGCAATTCCTCTTTTCAATTCCTCTTTTGTATCCTTCCGATCTCCTCCGTGGGATGCGAGACCGGTGAGTGTCGTTCATTTCCCAATCACTTCACCGGCCTCGCTACGTTCCCTCGTTAACTATGTTAATGGCGAGAGAGAGAGAAAAAGAAACAGGCTCCAGTTGGACTCAGGCCAGCATACTGGTAAGATGTCGGCCAAGGGCTGCTATAGGGCTTAGGTTTGAGGCCCATGCAAGGCTTTACCTGATTTCTGTGTTTGGAAATGAATGTTGTGAATCTGGGGTTGTTTTCTAATTAAATGACAAAATTCTTCAGTTGTACAGTGTTGACTTATTTATTTATTTATTTATTTATTTATTTATTTTTACATTTTATGGATTCCCCTAATCTCCCACACGGCCAAACTCTGTATACGAAACAGTTTAATTTATTTTAAATGGATTAATTATTATTTAAATGTTTTAATTTCTTGATTCATGGACATAATGTTCGGCAGGTCATGGGCTCTGTATATGGGAATAAAATGTGTTAAAAAGGCCAGATAACGAATAAATATGTGTCACCAGCTGAAATAAATAAGTAAGTGTAAATCAGTTTCAAGCCTTTCATAAACTGTGAAATTAACTATAATGCAAAAATGTGTCAGAACTAGCACTAGCCTATAACAAGCAACAATAAGCCAATCATTTTATGTTTTTATGGCATAATGCAGACATCCTTGAATGTAATATAAATATTAAAAGTTAATATCATACTTTTTTTACGATTTTTAGTTTTTCCAAGTCTCAGTTTTAGCCTATTATTCTTGATTTCTCAAAACGTATTTATTTATTTTTTTGGTGTGAGTCAGAGTTATTACGATGCGAATAAAGTATTATGTATGCACAGCCATGTACACTAGTGATGTGCGGGTCGGCTTTTTTTCCAACCCGTGGGTCCCGCTTTTCTGAATTTATTTGGCCCGCCCCAGCCCAACCCGCAAATAAAGTAAAATTTCTTTACCCGCCCCGTGCATCGGGGACATCATGGAAGTTACGTTGCTACTTAGACATTCATATTGTTACCTTATCAAAGAACCCAAGAAAATATGAAAATATTCCAAATATTTAATATAGGCTATAGGGAATTGTACTAGTGATGGTTCGTTCGTAAACTAATATTTTAGGTGAACGAATCGTTCTTGTTCATGTAATCCACTGACTCATATTTCTCATTCCCTGAAGTTCCTCCCTCCACAGCAGTGCACGAGCTCGGCGTTATTAGCAGCGCATGCGCAGCTCGTGAACAGCTCTGTGGACTGTTTCATCCATAGACAGTAAAAGAAATAGACACAGCGACCCCATTGGATTCAACAGAGACAAATGAAGTCAATTAGAAGCACGCACTTCCTGGGGATCGGGCGTACTGCGCAGACTCAAACTGAGCTGGATGAAGTAGATGTCACGTGAGTAACCTGTAAATCTTCTAATCGCTGTGCCAAGAGAAATCTGAATCACCCACCGAATCTTCCAGAGAAGGCGAGCGTGAACAGGAGCACATTTTGGTAAGTATTCGGAATAATTATCTCCCTTGACTTTATGCCTCCACGTCCCCCCGATAGCCTCATAGACAGTAAAAGAGTGCATGCGAGCTTCTCCTCCTGTCCGTACGGTAATTTCTCTACTGTGCGACAAAGAGTCGCAGTTTATGATGCAATCGTTAGCCTATTTTTTACAAAAACTGCTTCTATGGGACCATAACGTAAGATACAAGGCAATGGAGCCTTTTATAAATTTTTGTGTTTCTTTAGAAAAAATTAATGGACAAATAGAGTCTTTAAACGCCTCAGATGTAAAGTTATTCGCTGTCAAAGTGACACCAAAATGAATGGGAGTCAATGGAATGCTAACAGCAGGTGGGGGTCCGCTAGCCAATGGCGGCGCCCGGGGGTGCTTCAATAAAATATGAAACCCTGCCCCCCTGGTTTCATCCTGTCAAAGAGTTACTTAAGATGTGACGGAGCATGTGATTTGTTGAATGTAGTGAACAAATACGATATTCCCGTTTGTGAACGAGTTGAATGAACTGATACATAGCTCGTTGGTGAATGACATGAAAAAGCCATAACTCATAAGACACTCTTTTTCGCCACCTGCTATGGCGTATTTGTGTATAATATGAAGAAATGGTCACTGGACAAATCAGTGAACGAATCTGAACGAATCATTTTGGTGAACGAACTGAAAACCAACGAATCTCTTGAAATAATCAAAATTTCCACCATTAAATTCCACGCACCATGAATTGATTTTTTTAATTTTTGTTTTTAGTGACCCGCCCCAACATGCCCCGCAATAAAGTGCCAATTTCTTAACCCACCCCAACCCGACCCGCAGGGCCCGCGGGTTATGAGCCGACCCGTGCATCACTAATGTACACATAGATATGTATGCTTGTACAGTGGACCAGTGGCCAAGGTCAGGATTTTTAGTTCAAAAACTTTCATTAGCCTCTAGATCGAAATAAAGGCCCTTAAAACAGCATAAGGAAATGTATAGTTTTAATGGTTTTCATAATGAATGTTTAATTACCATAACATGCAGTAAGAGCCTTTGTGTACATTAATTATTATTATTATTATTATTATTATTATGGATGCATTAGCCTGAAGCCTATATGACTATCTCACGTTTTGAAATTTTTAAGGATGTTATAATGTTATATTATAAAGTTATTTTTGTTTTATTTCATTATTTTATCTCTATTTATCAAATATAATATAAATATAATCAGTTTGCAAAGTCCCTTTGCGCCACCTAATGGTTGTTTCGTAAAACAACTTTAAGACGCGACTAAATTGCAGTTAATGCCGTGGCCCGGTGGTGGCGGTAATAGGCATTTTGGTTGGCCACATTACATCTGTGCAGCATTACTGGAGACTTCAGGCTGTTCATACGGAGTGATCAGTAACCCCATTTCTAATACAGTTCTATCATGACAACACTCAGAAGATTTTCGCATGGTGATAGATATGACAATGTTAATGTATTTGGTCTTGGCAGAATAGATCTGCTACACTGCTGCTGTTGGTTATTGCTGTAGTTGTAGATTATTGCTGTTGCTGCAGTCAAGTACAAGAATTTGCTTCTGCCAATGCATTCTGCAATATGGTGCTGTTAGTATTTAAGACATACTGCTGCTGCACAAATAGCTGTTAATATTATCAGTTTGTATTAACGACCCACCAACTTGAGTCATCTAGAGTTTCATGAAGGAACTTGGCATTTATTACATCAGCTTTGAATGATGAAAGTGCAAAGCTCAATACTATGGCTGGATCTGTTATTCTCTTACCAACTTCATAGACATTTTTGTTGGCAGGGCTGGAGGCATGTATCTCAGCGTACGGTGCGTCTCTATGAGCAGGAGACATCATCTCCACATAGCCACACTCCGAGCTCTTGGTCAGCAGCAGAGGAGGGTCTTTGATGGTGGCGTATGGGTTCTCTGAGCTGTTTAGAGAGCTGGAGCTGGCGTGATAGGGAACGCTCTTCACCAGATCTACAGACAGAGAGAAGGGGACAAATCATCACACTGTGTGAAGGCATTTACTCACCCTCAATCTGTATGCCTTCTTCACAAAGCAAAGAACATATTTTGGAGCACGCAAGGGTGCAAACAACCCTGCACCCCACTGACATTTTTCAAAATATTGTCTTTTGTGTCCACAGAAAAAATGCATACATGTTTCGTGAGTAAATCAGAGAATTTTCTCTTTGCTTGCTAAATGATCATTTACCTCGCAGTGACTTTCCCATGTAATGCCTGTCAACTCCATAAGCTCCTAATAAGAGAATCAAGACATAAGAAGTTAAACTAATGATTTCTTTTTGTTGACAGCTTACAGCTGCAAATGCTATGAATGCTGCATGTGAGATGGCGAGTGTTTGCACAGAGGCAGTCAGGAAACAAGTCTCCGCACAGATAGTCCTCTGTAATTTTTTGTTAATGATGGTTATTCAGTACAATATTATTGTGTCAAATGTTTGGCTGCTGTTTGTTGTGCTCATGGTGGTTGGATGTCACACCGAGCTCACTGAAGGATCCTCCTTGTTTCCAGTCGGCCGGTAGAGTTCCTGTATGATCCAACAGCGAAAGACATTTCCGCTGCTCAGCGTTCTTCACGTTCACAAACAACTGATTGTTCGTCGGCTGTCAGGCAGAAGAAAATCAACAATTATAGTCAGTGTCTTTCTGCAATGTTCCACATAATTCCTCAATTATATTATCAGCTGTTGGACCTTCTATTAAAACGTGCATTTCCTAATCATACCCATTCAATTGAATTTGTCACATCTACAAGCGAGATGAATGCTCTTGAGTTAAAGTGTTAGAAAGTATATTTCTAACAAATTTTTAAAGACTAATGTGGAAAAAAAATCTATATAAAGCAGTTTAACATAAGGCTGTAACAAAACATGAAATAAATGCAAGGCACCATATTTATTTCTGATTGAGATGTTTTGCTATTCTAAAACAGCTCGTTCATACCAATGGATACAAAGGAAACAAAGATTCTACCTACAGCAGGTAAAATAAGTATTGAACACTGGTTAGATACTGTGCAGATCTTAAATAATGTCAGGATATGATACAGTCCATTATACTGTAAGTGAAGTAAATTTAATATGGTGTTAATTGTGTGTTATAAATCATCATACTCTTCAAAGCTAAAACCACAAATAAGTAAATATTATAATATATTAAAACTGTTCTTATAAATATTCATGAGATGATACAACATATTATAAGGTTTTTTATAATGCATTATGCATTCATTATAATGCCTTAAGAATACCCCTATAATGTATTATAAGTACGGGCTTCATAGAAACTGTTACCAAATCTTTTTATATATGTACTTGAAATAAGAATAAACATTTTTTGCAGCGTGCATGAAAGAATGAAGTATTTAAACATCGCTTGCGCTTTAAAAGGGGAAGGAGACCGAAAGAAACTCTGGGTTTACCGAAGAAAACCTGCTTCTGACCAGGTTAGGTTCATAGAGTAAGTTACCATGTTAACTGACTGTGAGTATAAGTTACCTGTCTTTCAGAAACGGGCTTGACTTACTCTGCTTTCTCAGGTTTGACAAACCTCCCATTCTGAAATGGAAAACCCAGAGTTTCCCTCATTTCATGGTTAACATACTCAAGAGTTTTCACTTAACCTCCTTTCTGAAACAGGCCCCAGTAATTAAGTTCTGTGTAATAAGATGGAAAGACACAGGGAAAAAGTACTGAACACATGATGAAAGGGAGGTCCAAAAAGGCATGGAAAGCCAAGACAGCAGCTGAAATCTATCAGTAATTAGAAAGCAATCCTGCCCCTCGTCAGTGGAAATTAATATTACAGTACCAGGATGATGAAGTTGAAACAAGGCTGGACATTTCAGCAAGACAATGATCCCAAACACAGCCAAGGGAACTCTCGATTGGTTTCAGAAAAAGAAAATAAAGCTGCTAGAACGGTCAGCCAATCACCTGACTTGAATCCAATAGAAAATAAGAACTAGAGATCAGAGGGTCCTAGAAGAGGCTCACAGAACCTTCTAGATTTGAAGACTCCGTTGAAGAATGGGCCAAAATCATACCTGAGCAATGCATGCCACTAGTTTCTCCATAAAGGAGGTGTCATGAAGTTCAAAGCGGCTCGCGCTCGGCCCGTCAGAAGCTCTGACAGAAAGTCTGCGTGTGAGGCTGACAGAGACGTGCTGTTTATTGTGTTTGAGATGTGCTGTTTTCATTAATGCATAACTTACATTGTTAAATGTAAAAATATGTAGAATAGTGGAAATATTTCCATTTTGCTGTCAGAAGTGCATGTGCTTTTGCTTTAGCGATTCTCCGCTAATCGATGGCCGCCGCGTGCATGCGCGCCAAACAGACAGAGCTCCATGGAATAGGAACGCAATAATTCTAATGTATACATTTTGATGAAATATTTATAGAAGGACATTAAATGTGACATGTTAAATTTTATACCTATTAGTAAGTGTATTTGTACGCTAGCACTAAGTGTAATGGGGTAATCAAAATAGCCTTTTATATATATATATATATATATATATATATAGTTTCAATTAAAGTGTACTGTAGTTTTTCCCTTTGTTAAAATAGTATAAAAACAACTAAATTACAAAAATACAGTAAACAATTAAATAAATAAACAGGTACAGTAAACTGCAAACCATAGACTGTTTATTCCAAACACCCCCCCCCCCCCCCCCCAACCCCTCACGCCACGCTGGTGGTACTTAAAAAAATTCCCAAGGTTGGCAGGTCTGCTTCTGCAGTTATTTTGGTGAAAGTAACTCAAAAGTAATACAAGAGTAATGTAACGCATTACAATTCTGAGACATCCATCCATCCATCATCTTCCGCTTATCCGGGCCGGGTCACGGGGGCAACAGTCTAAGCAGAGACGCCCAGACTTCCCTCTCCCTAGCCACTTCCTCCAGCTCTTCCGGGGGAACCCCGAGGCGTTCCCAGGCCAGCTGGGAGACATAGTCCCTCCTCCTCCCGGTGGGACGTGCCTGGAAGACCTCCCTGGGAAGGCGTCCAGGAGGCATCCAAAATAGATGCCCGAGCCACCTCAGCTGACCCCTCTCGATGTGGAGGAGCAACGGCTCTACTCTGAGCTCCTCCCGAGTGACCGAGCTTCTCACCCTATCTCTAAGGGATCGCCCAGCCACCCTACGGAGAAAGCTCATTTCGGCCTCCTGTATCTGGGATCTTGTCCTTTCGGTCATGACCCACAGCTCATGACCATAGGTGAGAGTAGGAACGAAGATTGCCCGGTAAATCGAGAGCTTTGCCTTACAGCTCAGCTCCTTCTTCACCACAACAGACCGGTATATCGACCGCATTACTGCAGAAGCTGCACCGATCCGTCTGTCAATCTCCCATTCCATCCTTCCCTCACTCGTGACCAAGACCCCAAGATACCTGAGCTCCTCCACTTGAGGCAGGAACTCTCCACCAACCTGAAGTGGGCAATCCACCCTTTTCCGACTGAGAACCATGGCCTCGGATTTGGAGGTGCTGATTCTCATCCCAGCCGCTTCACACTCGGCTGCAAACCGTCCCAGTGCACGCTGAAGGTCTCCTCTCCAGTACTCCTCTCCAGTACCCTGGCATAGACTTTCCCGGGGAGGCTGAGAAGTGTGATCCCCCTATAGTTGGAACACACTCTCCGGTCCCCCTTCTTGAAAAGAGGGACCACCACCCCGGTCAGCCAGTCCAGAGGTACTGTCCCCAACTGCCATGCGATGTTGCAGAGGCATGTCAGCCAAGACAGCCCCACAACATCCAGAGACTTGAGGTACTCCGGGCGGATCTCATCCACCCCTGGTGCCTTGCCACCGAGGAGCTTTTTAACTACCTCGGTGACTTCAGCCCAGGTGATGGACGAGTCCTCCTCCGAGTCCCCAGCCACTGCTTATTCAACGGAAGACAAGTCGGTGGGATTGAGGAGATCCTCAAAGTATTCCTTCCACCGGCCGACGATATCCCCAGTTGACGTCAACAGGTGCCCTCTTCACTGTAAACAGTGTTGGTAGGGCACTGCTTCCCCCTCCTGAGGCGTAGAACGGTTTGCCAGAATCTCTTCGAGGCCAACCGATAGTCTTTCTCCATGGCCTCACCGAACTCCTCCCAGGCCCGATTTTTTGCCTCCACGACTACCCGGGCTGCAGTCCACTTGGCCTGCCGGTACCTGTCAGCTGCCTCCGGAGTCCCACAAGCCATCCAGGCCCGATAGGACTCCTTCTTCAGCTTGATGGCATCCCTTACTTCAGGTGTCCACCACCGGGTTCGGGGATTGCCGCCTCGACAGGCACCGGAGACCTTACGGCCACAGCTCCGAGCAGCCGCAGCGACAATGGAGGTGGAGAACATGGTCCACTCGGACTCAATATCTCCAGCCTCCCTCGGGATCCGGTCGAAGCTCTGCCGGAGGTGGGAGTTGAAGATCTCTCTGACAGGGGGCTCGGCCAAACGTTCCCAACAGACCCTCACAGTACGTTTAGGTCTGCCAAGTCTGTCCAGCTTCCTCCCCCGAGGAAGTTCTGAGACAGTAATATTTTAATGTAAGGAATTACTTTTAAATGACAGTAAGAAGTAATCTATAATGTATTACAGTTTGGAAGTAACTTGCACAACACTGGTCATAACCACAAAGGCTTTTGTACAAAGTATTAATAAAATTTCAGTAGTTCAATGCTTTTTCCCTGTGTCATTCAATTTTATTACACATAACTTAATTTCTGGATTGCTTGTTTTGTTTTCTTTGATTGTATGGATCACTTGGATTGTTACCAACATCTGGTGAAGATTTCATGTCAACAGCACCTTTAGAAATATATTTACTGAGAAAAATGGTGACGTGTTCAATTGTTATTTTACCCGCTGTATTTAATAACTGCAAGTGCTAATGTAAGCTTACCCTGGTCACAGCGCATGCCTTTCCAGCCGGGGTTACAGTAGCAGGTGCCAGTCATGTGATCACAGGTGGAGTTATTGAGACAGTCACACACCTGCCGACAGCCGTATCCAAACGTACCTGCAGGACATTCTGGAAACCAGTGGAAAACCGTGGATCAGACACAGACTCGAGCATGTGCTTGACAATATCACAGGACCAGCTCTGCTTTCATACTCACTCAGTTCACAGTGGTGTCCCATGAAGCCGGTGCGGCAGGTGCACAGACCGGAGATGTGATCGCAGTCTGCACCGTTCTCACACTGACACGCCTGAACACAGTCCTTTCCAAAGAAGCCCAGCGGACAGCCTGCAGGACACAGCAGGACCATGGGGTCAATCTTGAGTGCACAGGCTAGAGGTCAGAGGTGATGAGTTGTACTCACGCTGTGTGCAGTACAGCCCCGTCCAGCCGGCCGTACACTTACACTCGCCGTCATATGCACTGCAGAATGCACCGTTGTGACAGTTACAGGTGTGGATGCAGTCGGGACCCCACTGACCCGGGGGACACGCTACGGGTAAACCACATACAAGTCACGTTTGGTCAAACATGATGGAAAAACAGCAACCGTGTGGAAAAGTATGTTACATTTAAAATAAAAATTTTCAGCACCAGTCTTCAGTGTCCCATGACCCTTCAGAAATCATTCTAATATGCTGACTTGCTGCAAAAGAAACATTATTAAAAAAAAATATTCTGAAAATAATTAAAATAAAATAATTTTGTTTAATAGTTTTGTGAAATCTTTGGTAACATTTTCTATGAAGCCCATATTTATAATACATTATAAGGGTATTCTAAAGGCATTATAATGTATGCATAATTCATTATAAAAAACCTTATAATATGTTATATCAACTCATGAATAATCATAACAACAATTATAATAAATCATAATACTTATGTATTTGTGGTTATAAGTTTAAGATTATTTATAACACACAATGAACACCATATTAAATCTTCTTCATTTACAGTATAATGGACTGTATCATATCCTGACATTATATAAGATCAGCACAGTATCTTACTACAGCTTGTGAGTGCTTAGATGATGAGTGTTATTTGAGTGTTTCTGTGGAGCTAATGTTAATTAATTGATGTGAGCTTAATACTCCAACTGAAAAAACAAACAGTGTTTTATATGGTTATATTTTATTTTGATGGTCTCCTTAATCAATCAACTGTAAGCAACTTTATTACTACATGCCAACTAACTCTCATTAGAGTATTAGTAAGCTCAAGAATGGTAGAATCTAGTGTGCTAGAATAAGATAAGGTAGATGCAAAGAAAATTATAGTCAGTTTATCTATTGGTTGACCATCAAACTAAAGTGTTAGCATATATTTACAGTAGCAGACAAAGTAATACACTAATGTAGTTACAGAGTTACTTATCATCAGCTGTCTAAAGGGTACTATCAAAATAATCAAACTGATATTACAATAAAAATAGTTCAAATCAATTGTGTCATATTGCACATTAATCTGATCCTATGGCTGTTTGAGAGAGAATTTTTTGTTGTTGTTTTTATTATTATTATTATTTCTACTTATAAGTGGTCTTTGACCGCTTTAAGTAAAGTACCATCAGAAAAATGGCAAGATATGAGACTTATAATACATTATAACTATGAGAAATATAATCCATTGTTAAAGTGAAAAAAAAACTAATATGTGACACTGCACATATTTAATTAAGATTATTTAAGATTATAATTATTTAATTTTTCCATATTTGCAGAAAATGCACTAAAAATACACATGTCAGTATTATTTTTAGAGCTTTATAAATGAAAACCTTCTTTACGATCACTATTGTGATCGGTGGGATAAAATACTTTAATAAAAATACTGACGCAATCAATTGATCAAAAGTTACAAAAAAGACATTTATAACTTAACAAAATATTTCCTAATTTATGGTGTTCATTGAACTTTCTATGGTTCACTAATAAAATGCAGCCTTGGTGATCAGAAGTAACTTTTCAAAAACAAAAAAATAAGTTAACATCAGCAGATCATGTGTTTCATTGCTTCTCTTTATGATCAGCAGGTGGCGCTAGAGACCACAGACACTCAATGAGGTCGGAGCACAAAGAGGGCTTTATTAAACCAAAGTCATGGGTAAAAACAAACTCTGTTCCTAATTCTCCTGAGTGATAAACTTTCACTGAGCATTGTCTTTATGTAAACCATCCACCTACAGGAGAAGAGCTACGTCAGCTGAGCCAATTAAAGGAACTGCATGGGATTGTTTGTCCAGATGTGGAAAGTAATATTTTCTATAATTTACAACAACCCGGAAGTAACATGCTATATATTATTCAGGAGGATAACACTACACTATATTTATATATTTTTTTATAAAATCTCAAATAATTTATTTGATAAGGCTATGTCATTAGACACATCAGTAAACATCTGTAATGGTCAAAATACAAAATCATATCACATCGCATTATACAATGCTGGAGACTCAACATCTGCTATAAATGACAGATTGAGAGGATTTCCAGTAAGGATTTAGACCGTATCATAGTACTGAGACTGCTCTCAGAGTTACAAATCATCTGATCATCATCTGAATCATTTGTTTGCATTACTGACACTCTGTCTTCTTGGTTAACACTGTAAAGCTGTTTTGACAATCTGTATTGTATTAAGTGCAATATAAATAAAGGTGGCTTTACTTGATTAAGTTGTTTGAAGAGGAAAAACGCTTTGGAAAGATCTGAGAACATGCCAGACATCAGACTGCCCAACTGAACCTTCCTGAGAGAAAGTGTGCAGACAGCCACAATCTCTTCAGACAGAGAAAGGCCAACATTAAGGCTGACAATACATGGGGCAAATTTATGAGCAATGTTGCTTGGGCACTTTCCCATTGAAAATTGGAAATACATTTGCATAATTTAGATTGGTCAAGGGCTCTGTGTCTCACCTGGTTGCCTGTTGACAACAACATTACTCAAAAAGTACCCCATGTTTCATCAGCTTAAGTCATCTGATGATCAGAAACCTAAAAAAAATTGTTTTGTAATCCGATGAGATGAGCTGAAGTTAGGGTGGAAACAAAAGCAGTCAATCAAACAGCCGAGCACTAAAACACCACAGCATCACTGTGTCTCACTTGGGACGGAGAATATATTTTTTAATGAGATTCACCCAAAACACAGCAAAGCACTATAAAGGAGTGATTCTGTGTTTTACAAAGAGCCTGACATGAATCGGTGTGTAAGGGAGAATCTGAAAGAGGAAGAGCTTTAGTGTTTTTAGTGTGATTGCACAGAATACTGACGCTGTGAGCAGTCACTGCCGATCCAGCCGGGGTAACACTGACACGAGCCGTCGATGGGGTTACATGTGCCATTATTAGTGCAGGTGCAGCTCAATGCACAGTTCTTACCGAACCTGCCACTGGGACACACTGAAGAAAGAGGGACAGACATCAACACCACCGTCTGCTGACACAACCACAGCACAAACTCTGGAGCATGGAAATGGAAAACATTACAGAAAGAACTGAAAGAAGAAATGGCATGGAGAAGACACACTCCCCATATGATTCAGACTATCTGACAGCTGTACAGCAGAAGTGAGTGAGAGCGGCATTTCTTGCCTTCGTTGCAGAGCGCCCCTTTGAACCCGGGCAGACAGTCACACTGGCCAGTCACATGGTGACAGGGGCCACTGCTGTGGATGCAGTGTGGACAGGCCTGGCTACAGCGGTGGCCAAAGAAACCCGGAGAACAGACTACGAGCGCATGGGGAAAACATGATAACAGAGAGGATGAGAAAACAGACACATCACGATGGGACAGAGAGGCACGCGTGTGTTTGAGCACTCACTGCGCTGGCAGGTGGTTCCTCTGAATCCAGGCGCACACTCGCACGTTCCCTCGTCCGGCGAACACGACGCTCCATTCTTACAATTACAGGACAGAGAGCAGTTGGGCCCCCAGCGGCCCACAGCACACACACTGTCACAGTGAATGCCTGTCAGAAACACACACACAAACACAACATCTATTTAGAGTCACAGAAAAAAAACATCTCTAAATTGTTGCTTCACAAAACTATCAGTAACACTTTAGATAAAGCCTCTATATATTATGCATTATTTATGCCTTGTAATGCACACTTTAAGGCAATTATGATTTCATAAATAACTACAACCACAGTTATAACTGAACAGGCCAGAACTAAAGTAGCTTAGGAAAATAAAAAAAATCATAGATTAATCTAGATTTAAACTGCAAGAGTGTGTCTGCCTCCCGAACAATGTTAGGTAGGTTATTCCAGAGTTTGGGCGCCAAATAGGAAAAGGATCTGCCGCCCACAGTTGATTTTGATATTCTAGGTATTATCAAATTGCCTGAGTTTTGAGAACGTAGCGGACGTAGAGGATTATAATGTAAAAGGACCTCATTCAAATACTGAGGTGCTAAACCATTCAGGGCTTTATAAGTAATAAGCAATATTTTAAAATCTATGCGATGCTTGATAGGGAGCCAGTGCAGTGTTGACAGGACCGGGCTAATATGGTCATACTTCCTGGTTCTAGTAAGAACTCTTGCTGCTGCATTTTGGACTAGCTGTAGTTTGTTTACTAAGCGTGCAGAACAACCACCCAATAAAGCATTACAATAATCTAACCTTGAGGTCATGAACGCATGGATTAACATTTCTGCATTTGACATTGAGAGCATAGGCCGTAATTTAGATATATTTTTGAGATGGAAAAATGCAGTTTTACAAATGCTAGAAACGTGGCTTTCTAAGGAAAGATTGCGATCAAGTAGCACACCTAGGTTCCTAACTGATGACGAAGAATTGACAGAGCAACCATCAAGTCTTAGACAGTGTTCTAGGTTATTACAAGCGGAGTTTTTAGGTCCTATAATTAACACCTCTGTTTTTTCAGAATTTAGCAGTAAGAAATTACTCGTCATCCAGTTTTTTATATCGACTATGCATTCCATTAGTTTTTGAATGAGTGGAACTGTTCCTCAGGAGGTCTATAGTGCACTGTCTGATGTGATACTGTAGTTGACAGCTGAATGGTTGCAATTTTATCTCTAATATTATCCATTTTAGAAGTAAAGTAGTTCATAAAGTCATTACTGCTGTGATGTTGGGAAATGTCAACACTTGTTGAGGCTTTATTTTTCGTTAATTTAGCCACTGTATTGAATAAATACCTGGGGTTATGTTTTTTATTTTATAAAAGTGATGAAAAATAATCAGATCTAGCTGATCTAGCTAGATATAGCTAGTTTTAAATGCTGTAGGATAGTGTACTTTCCAGTGTGGGATTACAAATTCTTAAAATAAAATCTTAAATCTAGGTTTAAATGTAATAGTATATACATGTCCTTCTCAAAAAAATTGCATATTGTGATAAAGTTCATTATTTTCCATAATGTAATGATAAAAATTAAACTTTCATATATTTTAGATTCATTGCACACCAACTGAAATATTTCAGGTCTTTTATTGTTTTAATACTGATGATTTTGGCATACAGCTCATGAAAACCCAAAATGCCTGTTTTTGCATATTTCATCCGACCAATAAAAGAACAATGTTTTTAATACAAAAAAAGTCAACCTTCAAATAATTATGTTCAGTTATGCACTCAATACTTGGTGGGGAATCCTTTTGCAGAAATGACTGCTTCAATGCGGCGTGGCATGGAGGCAATCAGCCTGTGGCACTGCTGAGGTGTTATGGAGGCCCAGGATGCTTCGATAGCGGCCTTAAGCTCATCCAGAGTGTTGGGTCTTGCGTCTCTCAACTTTCTCTTCACAATATCCCACAGATTCTCTATGGGGTTCAGGTCAGGAGAGTTGGCAGGCCAATTGAGCACAGTAATACCATGGTCAGTAAACCATTTACCAGTGGTTTTGGCACTGTGAGCAGGTGCCAGGTCGTGCTGAAAAACGAAATCTTCATCTCCATAAAGCTTTTCAGCAGATGGAAGCATGAAGTGCTCCAAAATCTCCTGATAGCTAGCTGCATTGACCCTGCCCTTGATAAAACACAGTGGATCAACACCAGCAGCTGACATGGCACCCCAGACCATCACTGACTGTGGGTACTTGACACTGGACTTCAGGTATTTTGGCATTTCCTTCTCCCCAGTCTTCCTCCAGACTCTGGCACCTTGATTTCCGAATGACATGCAAAATTTGTCCAAAAGTCCAGTGCTGCCTCTCTGTAGCCCAGGTCAGGCGCTTCTGCCGCTGTTTCTGGTTCAAAAGTGGCTTGACCTGGGGAATGCGGCACCTGTAGCCCATTTCCTGCACACGCCTGTGCACGGTGGCTCTGGATGTTTCTACTCCAGACTCAGTCCACTGCTTCCGCAGGTCCCCCAAGCTCTGGAATCGGTCCTTCTCCACAATCTTCCTCAGGGTCCGGTCACCTCTTCTCGTTGTGCAGCGTTTTTTGCCACACTTTTTCCTTCCCACAGACTTCCCACTGAGGTGCCTTGATACAGCACTCTGGGAACAGCCTGTTCGTTCAGGAATTTCTTTCTGTGTCTTACCCTCTCGCTTGAGGGTGTCAATGATGGCCTTCTGGTCAGCAGTCTTACCCATGATTGCGGTTTTGAGTAATGAACCAGGCTGGGAGTTTTTAAAAGCCTCAGGAATCTTTTGCAGGTGTTTAGAGTTAATTAGTTGATTCAGATGATTAGGTTAATAGCTCGTTTAGAGAACCTTTTCATGATATGCTAATTTTTTGAGACAGGCATTTTTGGTTTTCATGAGCTGTATGCCAAAATCATCAGTATTAAAACAATAAAAGACCTGAAATAGTTCAGTTGGTGTGCAATGAATCTAAAATATATGAAAGTTTAATTTTTATGGTTACATTATGGAAAATAATGAACTTTATCACAATATGCTAATTTTTTGAGAAGGACCTGTATATATATATATACTGGAAAAAAAGTTATGTAAATTGTGTTTTACATTTGAGGTAAGAAAGGATGACATTTCTAAGAAGATCAAATCAGGAAGCCCAGGTGTCTGAGATAAGGACCTTTTGTCTTTATGCTCTTCCTGTCCATTTGGCTTTTTAAGCTCAAGGCACAGCTGTACCTTTGTCTCGTGATAATGTGAAAGTATTGCGATACTGTCAGGCTGATTGAAGTAGCGCCTATGCATTTGAATGACACTGTTATGCTGATGAGATCAAGGCTGGGAAAATGCCGGTGTCGGGCTGATTCCTGTACTTCACTAATGTATGTATTCCTCCCTCTTGAATCACTGCGTTGGTTAGACTTTTGATGACTGCAGCGCCAAGTTGCAGGGAGGGGACCAGAGCATATTACAGTGTCTGACATCGTGCTTGCAAGTTCACACACCTCTTTAATGTTATTTTTAGTGATCTCCGACTGGCGAAGTCGAACATCATTAGCACCGGCATGAATAACAATCTTACTGTATTTACGTTTAGCATTAGCCAGCACTTTTAAATTTGCCAAGATGTCAGGCGCTCTGGCTCCCGGTAAACATTTGACTATGGTGGCTGGTGTCTCTATATTCACGTTCCGTACAATAGAATCACCAATAACTAGAGCACTTTCATCAGGTTTCTCAGTGGGTGCATCACTGAGTGGGGAGAACCTGTTTAATGTTTTGATCGGAACAGAAGAGCGGTGTTTTGACCCACGACTACGCTGCCTCACCGTCACCCAGTTGCCCTGCTGCAGGGGCTCTGTTTCCGGAATCGAACAATGTACAGGAATCCCTGAGCTAGACGCATCCAAAGCCGTATCTAGAGCCTGCACATTCTTACTCATCACTCAATGGCTGGATGTCTAAGTGGTGCCCACAGAATAACATAGGTTTCATAGACAATTGGACAAGCTTTTGGGGCAGACCTGACCTGTTGAAAAGAGATGTTCTTCATCCCTCCTGGGGTGGCGCCACTCTTCTCTCTAGAAATATGGCAAATAGTCTTAGTGTTTATACTTGACTAACTGGGGCCCAGGTCAGGAAGCAGACAGACTGGCTAAACCGACCGTCTGCTAGCTGCCTCCCGTCACAGAGGTCAGTTAATTCTCAGCACATAGAGACTTTTTCACATAGATATCACACTATAGAGACTGTGTCTGTTCCCCGAACTAGAAAAAACAAAAAACGTCCAAACCAAGTTAAGATTAACAATTTAATTGAGGTTCAACAAATAAAAAACAGATGCAATATGGATAAACAAATGATAAAGCTTGGCTTATTGAATATCAGATCCCTTTCTACGAAAACACTTTTTGTAAATAATATGATCACTGATCATAATATAGATGTACTCTGTTTGACAGAAACCTGGCTAAAACCTGATGATTACATTATTTTAAATGAGTCCACCCCCCAAGATTACTGTTATAAACATGAGCCGCGTCTAAAAGGCAAAGGGGGAGGTGTTGCTTCAATTTATAACAACGTTTTCAGGATTTCTCAGAGGGCAGGCTACAAGTATAACTCGTTTGAAGTAATGGTACTTCATATAACATTATCCAAAGAAACAAATGTTAATGATAAATCCCCTGTTATGTTTGTACTAGCTACTGTATACAGGCCACCAGGGCACCATACAGACTTTATTAACCCTTAAGGTGCCAGGGTTTTTTGGAAAAAATGTTGTATTTTGACATCAAGATTTCAAAAGCTTGTGGCTTAAAAGGGCTTAAAGATAGAGATCTACTGTCAATTAGAAAAATGTTTGGCATGATCGAAATTTTATGTGGGGTGTAAATATACTAATCTAATTAGCATATTATGACATCATCAGGGGCGGCTATCTAGAATTTCATAATATTCAGGAAATATTAGATATTGATGTTTGAACATATTTGCATGTTTTTTTGTGTGTGTGTGTCTTTTTTATCCTCATTCCAAATTATCAGAAAAGAGGAAGCCAACAATAAAACAGGAGAAAGTACTAAATTATAACTATATTACTACACTATATAGTAGCAAAACACTTGTGAACAGTAGCCTACTTTTTGATCAGTTCATCAGTAATATTCAGGAATTAATAGATATTGAATGGATGTTTGAATTTATTTGCAAGTTTTTTTTTTTTTTTGTATTTGATTGTTGTTGTTTTGTTTTTTTTTCTTTTTATTCTCATTCCAAAAGATCAGAAAAAAATATAAAAAAAAAAAAATGAGAAAAGTAGTACATTATTACTATATTACTGTGCCATAGTAAAATACATGTGCGTATTTTTTGATCAGTTGACCAGCTATCTGCCTAATCAGGTACTATGTGACACAGTTCGTAGTTCTTGAGAGTATGGTTCCTCTCATTCATTGCATGACACAGCGCAGAGCACACCTTCTCCACACAGACTGCACCTGTACTGTCTGCCAGCTGCGCATTAGAGCGTGCGTGATCAGCAACAGCTCTCCTATGGACACTGTGACCACGTTCACCTCTGCCACCCGCATCCCCGTTGAGCAAAGGGTCGAAATGATCGCTTGTTTGTGCTTCGTGAACACTCTCGCCTTGCACGGCGGCACCATTGCGCTGCAAAGATGTACCCCGAGACGAGCGATCATTAGACGGCCGATCGTCATTTCCAAAAGGCAAATATTCCTCTTCAGAGTCAGAATCGGCGAACAACATTTGCAACACATCCTCGCGGTACAACTTTGTATTAGCCATCTGGCGATTTTCTCTCATAAATCTCAACATTTACACTCATGCTATGAAATGAATTGCTTCCGCATCAATGACATGAGAGCTCACTTGCTCTGCTATTTCCTCGAACACTTTGAACAGAAACAATGCATAATGTTAGTCTAGAATCAAAGTACTACATGTCTGCCATCTAGTGGAAGGGAATACAAATTAGATATTACACCATATAAGGAACTACAGTCTATTTTATTAAGGATGACGTCTTGTCGCAATTTTGCGACTTTGGCACTTAGAGGGTTAAAGAGTTTGGTGATTTTACATCCGAGTTAGTTCTGGCTGCAGATAAAGTTTTAATAGTTGGTGATTTTAATATCCATGTTGACAGGGGCGTCGGACTGGGGGTAAAACCAGTACTGATTACCAGGGCCCCAAAGGAAGAGAGGGCCCTTGAAAAGTCTGGAATATATATTTTCAAGGGTGGGGGGCCCATTAGGACTGCCTATGCATAGGGCCCGGGATCTTTTGCAGCGCCCCTGCATGTTGATAATGAAAAAGATGCATTGGGATCAGCATTTATAGACATTCTGAACTCTATTGGTGTTAGACAACACGTTTCAGGACCTACTCATTGTCGAAATCATACTCTAGATTTAATACTGTCACATGGAATTGATGTTGATAGTGTTGAAATTATTCAGCCAAGTGATGATATCTCAGATCATTATTTAGTTCTTTGCAAACTTCATATAGCCAAAATTGTAAATTCTACTTCTTGTTACAAGTATGGAAGAACCATCACTTCTACCACAAAAGACTGCTTTTTAAGTTATCTTCCTGATGTATCCAAATTCCTTAGCATATCCAAAACCTCAGAACAACTTGATGATGTAACAGAAACTATGGACTCTCTCTTTTCTAACACTTTAAATACAGTTGCTCCTTTACGCTTAAGGAAGGTTAAGGAAAACAGTTTGACACCATGGTATAATGAGCATACTCGCACCCTAAAGAGAGCAGCCCGAAAAATGGAGCGCAGCTGGAGGAAAACAAAACTAGAGGTATTTCGTATTGCTTGGCGGGAAAGTAACATATCCTACAGAAAAGCATTAAAAACTGCTAGATCCGATTAGTTTTCTTCTCTTTTAGAAGAAAACAAACATAACCCCAGGTATTTATTCAATACAGTGGCTAAATTAACGAAAAATAAAGCCTCAACAAGTGTTGACATTTCCCAACACCACAGCAGTAATGACTTTATGAACTACTTTACTTCTAAAATCGATACTATTAGAGATAAAATTGCAACCATTCAGCCGTCAGCTACAGTATCACATCAGACAGTGCACTATAGACCCCCTGAGGAACAGTTCCACTCATTCTCTACTATAGGAGAGGAAGAATTGTATAAACTTGTTAAATCATCTAAACCAACAACATGTATGTTAGACCCTATACCATCTAAGCTCCTGAAAGAGGTGCTTCCAGAAGTCATAGATCCTCTTCTGACTATTATTGATTCCTCATTGTCATTAGGATATGTCCCCAAAACCTTCAAACTGGCTGTTATTAAGCCTCTCATCAAAAAACCACAACTTGACCCCAAAGAACTAGTTAATTATAGACCAATCTCAAATCTCCCTTTTCTGTCCAAGATACTAGAAAAGGTGGTATCCACACAATTATATTCCTTCTTAGAGAAAAATGGTATATGTGAGGATTTCCAGTCAGGATTTAGACCGTATCATAGCACTGAGACTGCTCTTCTTAGAGTTACAAATGACCTGCTCTTATCATCTGATCGTGGGTGTATCTCTCTATTAGTTTTATTGGATCTTAGTGCTGTGTTTGACACAATTGACCACAACATTCTTCTGCATAGACTTGAACACTTTGTTGGCATCAGTGGAAGTGCGTTAGCATGGTTTAAATCGTACTTATATGACCGCCATCAGTTCGTAGCAGTGAATGAAGATGTATCCTATCGATCACAAGTGCAGTATGGAGTACCTCAAGGCTCAGTACTAGGGCCACTACTCTTCATGCTTTATATGTTACCCTTGGGAGATATCATCAGGAAACATGGTGTTAGCTTTCACTGTTATGCTGATGATACTCAGCTCTATATTTCTTTACGGCCCGGTGAAACACACCAATTTGTAAAATTAATTGAATTGCATAGTCGATATAAAAAACTGGATGACGAGTAATATCTTACTGCTAAATTCTGAAAAAACAGAGGTGTTAATTATAGGACCTAAAAACTCCGCTTGTAATAACCTAGAACACTGTCTAAGACTTGATGGTTGCTCTGTCAATTCTTCGTCATCAGTTAGGAACCTAGGTGTGCTATTTGATCGCAATCTTTCCTTAGAAAGCCACGTTTCTAGCATTTGTAAAACTGCATTTTGCCATCTAAAAAATATATCTAAATTACGGCCTATGCTCTCAATGTCAAATGCAGAAATGTTAATCCATGCATTTATGACCTCAAGGTTAGATTATTGTAATGCTTTATTGGGTGGTTGTTCTGCACGCTTAGTAAACAAACTACAGCTAGTCCAAAATGCAGCAGCAAGAGTTCTTACTAGAACCAGGAAGTATGACCATATTAGCCCGGTCCTGTCAACACTGCACTGGCTCCCTATCAAACATCGTATAGATTTTAAAATATTGCTTATTACTTATAAATGGCATACACATAACATACTAATATGCTTTTAATATCCAAATCCGTTAAAGGATTTTTAGGCTGCATTAATTAGGTAAACCGGAACCGGAAACCCTTCCCATAACACCCTATGTACTTGCTACATCATTAGAAGAATGGCATCTACGCTAATATTAGTCTGTTTCTCTCTTATTCCGAGGTCACCGTAGCCACCAGATCCAGTCTGTGTCCAGATCAGAGGGTCACTGCAGTCACCCGGATCCAGTACGTATCCAGACCAGATGCTGGATCAGCACCTAGAAAGGACCTCTACATCCCTGAAAGACAGCGGAGACCAGGACAACTAGAGCCCCAGATACAGATCCCCTGTAAAGACCTTGTCTCAGAGGAGCACCATTACAAGACCACAGGAAACAGATGATTCTTCTGCACAATCTGACTTTGCTGCAGCCTGGAATTGAACTACTGGTTTCGTCTGGTCAGAGGAGAACTGGCCCCCCAACTGAGCCTGGTTTCTCCCAAGGTTTTTTTCTCCATTCTGTCACCGATGGAGTTTCGGTTCCTTGCCGCTGTCGCCTCTGGCTTGCTTAGTTGGGGTCACTTCATCTACAGTGATATCGTTGACTTGATTGCAAATAAATGCACAGACACTATTTAAACTGAACAGAGATGACATCACTGAATTCAATGATGAACTGCCTTTAACTATCATTTTTCATTATTGACACTGTTTTCCTAATGAATGTTGTTCAGTTGCTTTGACGCAATGTATTTTGTTTAAAGCGCTATATAAATAAAGGTGACTTGACTTGACCTCAGGATTTGAGATTTTCTCAGAAAAAAAGAATGAAGCGCTTTATTCAGAAGAGATCATAAACATAAGTTAGTCTTTTTTAATGTATATACTTGTACTAGTTTTACTAGTTAGACTTTTTCCAAACTATAATTCCTGACTAAATGTATAATCAAGTGAAACATTATGAAGTTTCAATAACAATATACACTATACCATACAAATGTAAATAATAACAATATTAATATTCTCAGCTCTTTTCAACATAAATAATAATAATAATAATAATAATAATATATATATATATATATATATATATATATATATATATATATATATATATATATATATATATATATATATATATATATATATATATTAGTGGTGGGCCGTTATCGGGGGAGACTCTTATCACGCGATAAAAATAAATTTTCGCCGTTAATCTATTCTCAAAGTTGAGTTGGGAGCTGGTTAGTCGCGCTCTGTGTTCAGTGCGGAGAGAGAGAGAGAGAGAGAGAGAGAGAGAGAGAGAGAGAGAGAGACGCGTATCACGGACAGCGACACTGAACCGAGCTCTCTTCTGCAAAGTTCTCCTCGAAGTCCCTCCTGCACCTGAACGAACAAATACAAGTCGCTGTTTGAACAAACAAAAAGATGTGAAAGAGCCCAATTCAGTACCGCGGTATTCTGGTGTTCAGGGCTCACGCAGAGAAAGGCGTCTCTAAACACTTGAACATCGAATTTGCTTATTTTTGCTTTTGTGCCGACAAATACATACAAAATATGTCAAAATATCCACCTGGGAAATTATGCTCGAAAAAACTGTCAGTTATTTCTTAAGTGAAAGTAAACAGTTGAGGAAAAAAATGGGATGTGTATTATATTGGATGCGTTCATCGTCTCTTAAAGTGACCGCGCCTAATTTAGCTGCTAGCTGCTGTAATGTTAATCCAAGAAAATGAAAATCACTCACTGCTCTTGACTGAATTACTTTGTAGTTTTAACAGTCAAACCAAAAAGTATTCAGACACCAGATATAATTTTTGATATAGCAAAGCTGTTATAATGTGAGAAATGTTGAAGGTGTCTGAATAAATGTAGGTTTGATTGTATATTTCATTTTTACATTGAAGACTATCCAGTGCTATTTTAATTTTTTTATTATTTGGTTTCTGTACCTTGACACCTACAAACTTGAAAAAAAGCTTACACATTGCGTAAATAGCACAAATAAATAAAAATAAATGAACATACAAATTAAACAATTTCACCGGGTCCCCGCTGACCCCAGCTACGGCCCTGCTCACGCCTGCTGACCCCAGCTGACCCCTGCTGACCCCTGCTCACGCCTGTTTCACACATACTCCGTCTGCAGTGCGTATGCAGTCCGTGTGCGTTACGTATGTGGTGCAGCATGGACTCAATGTGCTTTCACACAGGACGTGTTTGCAGTCCGCTACTCAGTACGTAAACGATTGCAACTGGAATCCGTTAACATGGGTGCGTAAAAAAATTAGTTTTGTGTGACGAAGTATGTGTGAAACAGGTGTAAGGTTGTTTGCACCTTGTGCAATGTGGAATTAGTTTACAGCTTTCTCAAGCACTTTGTGATGCATTTTAGAAACAGGAGATGAGCCCCTTTTCTAATGCAACACCTAGCTTGATAAACCCCTTCTCAAAGACTTACTGTCTGTCAATTTTATTTAGGTAACACACATATTCTGAATGCCTCCGGCAGAATTCGAATGAGCCATTTTAATCTAGATTAATCTAGATTAATTTCAAGATCACAGTGAAATTAATCTAGATTTAAAAAATTAATCTATGCCCACCACTAATATATATATATATATATTTAGAAAATCAGATTGTTAAAAGTATTTCTCAAAGATTGTGTTACTGGAGTAATGATGCAAAAAATTCAGCTTTGAAAGTCAGCTTTTATTGTTCCTAATAAACTGTTTAACTGCACTCTCAAGTGAATATTAAATTATGTTGTGGGATAATTAAATATATTCTAAGTAAACTACAAACATAAAATTATATACATTTATTTTGTCCTCATTCTTTCTTGAAAAAACGTATACACAACCAACCGAGAGAACCGCAGCCTTATGAGGATTGTCAAGAAAAAAAGTTCAAGAATTTGAGTAAACTTCACAAGGAATGCACTGATGCTGGGGTCAAGGCATCAAGAGCCACCGCACACAGACGTGTCAAGGAATTTGACTACAGTTGTCGTATTCCTCTTGTTGCACAGTGAAACAAAGTCCTCTTTTCAGATGAGAGCAAGTTTTGTATTTCATTTGGAAACCAAGTTCCTAGAGTCTGGAGGAAGGGTGGAGAAGCTCATAGCCCAAGTTGCTTGAAGTCCAGTGTTAAGTTTCCACAGTCTGTGATGATTTTGTGTGATGTGAAGTTTGTCAAATAAACCTGGGCTTCCAGACCACCTCAGCAGTGCCACAAACTGATCACCTCCAGGCCACGCTGAACTGAGGCAGTAATTAAAGCAAAAGGAGCAACTACCAAGTATTGAGTACATGTACAGTAAATGAACATACTTTTCAGAAGGCCAAAAATTCACTAAAAATGTTTTTATTTTTTTATTTTTTTTTTGGTCTTATGAAGTATTCTAATTTGTTGAGATTTGGTGGGTTTTTGTTAAATGTTAGCCTAAATCATCACAATTAAAAGAACCAAAAACTTAAACTACTTACATTTATTCATTTAGCCGATGCTTTTATCCAAAGCGACTTACAATTGCTATATATGTCAGAGGTCGCACACCTCTGGAGCAACTAGGGGTTAAGTGTCTTGCTCAGGAACACATTGGTGTCTCACAGTGGATTCGAACCTGGGTCATTCGAACCAAAGGCATGTGTCTTATCCACTGCGCTAACACCACCTACTACTTCAGTCGGTATGCATTGAATTTATTTAATACATGAGTTTCACAATTTGAGCTGAATTACTGAAATAAATGAACTTTTTCGCAACATTCTAATTCATTGAGAAGCACCTGTATACATGTGGCAAGCGGTGCAAATAACAATAGCAGGAGAAGCCATTACTCACTGTGATTAATGAATGATTCTGACTTACCACTGTTGTTTGATGAACTTGTGAAAAATGGGGTGAGAGCGAAAAGAAACGAGGCGGAAGAAAAAAGAAAACTATAACAGATGCGAATAGAAATGCGGATGGAAACGTGATTGTCAAGCTAAATAGCTAACAAATGCTAACAAGCTATAGGCACGCTGCACTCATGATTTAAAATTTTAAATCGAAAGGTCAGATTAGTCAAATTAGATTGATATATAATATCGGATATATGGTGGGAATTAAGTTTATATTTGATCACTTTAGACAACAGAGTTTGAATTTATACACTTATCTTAACTCATACTTAGTCTACACTTCAAATTTGCACATAATATACCTGTACATACAATTTGAAAATTGTATATTGTTATTCCTTACCTACTCATTTGTATTTTTTTATTCTTTTATTATGTGTTTTATGTTGTGTCGCTGTCATTCTGTTGCACTGCGGAAGCTTCGGTCATGAAAACAAATTCCTCGTATGTGTAAACATACTGGCAATAAAGCTCATTCTGATTCTGATTCAGAGAGTGATAGTAAGATAGAGATTCAACAGAAAAGCAGAGCTACAATCACAAACCACTCTGCCAATCCTAGAACCAAATTACTCCTGAACCAGAAAAAAAAGTCAGAAGCATTTCACCTGGGCTAAGGAGAAAAATAACTGGACTGTTGCTCCACAGTCATTTTTTCAGATGAAAGTGAAGGGTAAAGTTTCTGAAGTCAGAGATGATTTGGGTGCCATGACGTCTGCTGGTAATGGTCTATTGTGTTTTATCAAGTCCAAAGTCAATGCCGCTATCTACCAGGAAATTTTGGAGCACTTTATGCCTCCATCTGCTGACAAGCTTTATGGAGATGCTAATATAATTTTGCAGTAGGACTCTAGCACCTGCCCACAGTGACACAACCACTTCCAAGTGGTTTGCTTACCATGATATTACAGTGCTTGATTGGCCAGCCAACTCACCTGACATGAGCCTCACAGAGAATCTATGGGGTACTGTGAAGAGGAAGATAAGTAACATCTGACAAACGGCCGCTATCAAAGCAACCTGAGCTCCAATAACACCTCAGCAGTGCCACAGACTGATCGACTCCATGCCACACTGAAGCAGTATTGAGTGTATAATTAATCTGCTTTGGAGATCTTGAACATTTATGTTTTGTAAATCTTTTTTTTTCTTTTTTTTATTGATCTTTGAGAAAATATTTGGATTTTTTAGATACCGAATTTTTTATTTTCCTAAGCTGTAAGTCATAACCATCAGAATTAAAACAAAAAAACTCTTGAGAAATTTTAGTCTGTGTGCAATGTATCTAAAATATAAGAAATCATTTTTTTATTAAATTACAAAAATAGAGAACTTTTCCATGATATTTATTTTAGTATTATAAGTTCATCTGCCATCCCATTCTGAAGTGCTGACTAGAATGAGGGAGCTTGAGATGGGATGTGATGGTGGAGAAAAGCTCAGTGACTCACAGTTTAGTAGTTAAGCTTTTAAATTTCTGAATTGACTGAGCTGTTTCATAAAATTATTTGCTGTTTTGAAGCACTGAAACTCCACCAGCTGCACCGTCTCAAAACTCAGACTAAGATGTATAATGACACCGATTACAAACTAATTACCAATTTTCAAGAAAGTGTCATCTATTACATGTAATCTGTAAATATTTAAATTAAATACCATTAAATTTGAAGTTTCAGTAGATGTTCATGTTCTACTGAAAGGACTAAATAATTAAGCTTCTCCAGAACTGTTTTGAACTTCATTTCGTATCCCTTCTTCATCTCCTAATGCATGCACACACACATACTGGCTCATAAAATGAACAATTAAAGTCAATCAAAAGTCCATGCTGCTGTAAAGAGCTTGATCACTGGAAGTGGCGGAAGACGTAAGCACAGAGCATGCTTATAATAAGCAGAACCATACTGCATGTTGGTGTGCTAATATACAGTAGTTATTGTTATAGTTATGGTTGTTGGTGTGAACTGGTCCTAACCCAGTGACCGTCAGGACAGATGATTACACGCGAGTCTGGAGCTCAGTCCGAGGGCTGAAGTGGCTCTGTGCTGCCAGAACTCAGACGAAAGCTCTTTTGAGAGTGAGTGTGTGTTGCTAGGAGCTGGAGATCATTCTAGTGCAGCGGCCCCGAGGAAAGCCGCCGAGGGCATCAGTATGCAGCCGGAGTCCGGCACAAACCCCAGGAATGTGTGGGAGAGAACACGACACGACATACAAACATAATGACACATCTACACAAACGCTGACATCACAAAATAAACATCTGCTCCCAACCCGTAAGAATGCTGGTAACCAAACTATTGCTTTTCCGCATTGACTTTCAAAGTATGGAAAAAAAATACTATCGAATTCAATGGTGTAGGTTATGTTCTGCTTTAGTTTTCCATGTGTTTCTGATTCAGTTCCTCGTTATTTTCCATGGCTTTTGATTAACTACTCTACACCAGTTTCAGTTCTCCCTGAATACTTCTCTAGTATTTAAGTCCTATGTTCTTCCCTGTTCCGTTGTCTGCAATTATTTGTGCTTATGTGGTCATGGATTTTCCTGTGGATTATTGTTAAATATTACTATGTTCCCTACTCCTTACGTGCGCTTACTTTTACACCCACTGCGTGACAAATGGGGACCCGCAAACATTTGGTTACAAACATTCTTCAAAATATCTTCTTTTGTAGGAAACCTGCAGGTTTGGATCAACTTGAGGGAGAGTAAATGATTTAGCTTTACCTTTAGCAGGATATTTGTGCTAATCAGTAATTAAATAAACATTTTCTACATGGTCATTAAAGAGGTTAGAAGCAGGACAAGTGGTTTTGGGTGAATGGGGTGGATGGACAGAGAGGCTGTAACCACATACATATGTAGGATTCAGAGTTTATGAACAGCCACCTTAAAGGCCACTAATCTGAGAACTGGCTTCTGCTGCTTTAGGCCAGCGGTGGGAAACAGCTTCTGAGAAGCATGAGGCTCAGCTGCTTTACCTGTCCATCCGGCCAGACAGCGGCAGTGTCCAGTCGAGGGGTGACACCCGTCTGCATGACTGCAGTCACAGCGCTCACCACAGGCCAGGCCATACGTCCCATCCTGCATCAGTCCACAACAGACAACAGATTCTCTTTTTTTTTCTTTTTTTTTCAAAAATATATATAGCTATGGGTGTTGATGTTGGAGGTAAGCTGACCTGACAGTGTTGATGGCAGCGGTCTCCTCTCCAGCCCGGGGTACAGGAGCAGCTCCCGTCCAGAGCGCTGCAGGCGGCTCCGTTCCCACACACACACGTCAGGTTACAGCCCAGACCCCACCAGCCGCTGGGGCAGTTGATGGAGCAGTCCACCCCGTGCCACCCTGACACCAAACACAAAACACCTTTATTTGTCTTCTGAGGAGGAACTCGTTTCTCACGGGTTTGGAACGACATGATAATGAGAAAATGATCACAGAATGTACACATTACTCTTTGTATTGTAAAAATCTTACAACAATACAAAGAGCAATTTTAAAAATGCATACAAGTATATAAATAAGATGCAAACAAGTATATAAATCATTTATCCAGAAATATAAAAGACATTTCTTTTAAATGTATAGCACAGTAATAAAGGCAGAAACGTGTGATAGGACAGAACAAGAAAGACTATTATTAATCTTTGATTGGGTAGAAAAGTATTATAATACTAAAGGCACCAAAGCGCTTATACACATCCTGTGCTCAGAATGATGAGCTTGAAACAACACAGAGTCACAGTGTGCAGCTGCACAGTCCTCTGAGTCCCAGAGAAGAGTTACAACACAAGCTGTTCATCTCGAGTTCATCTTCAGTTCTCTCTTCACAGCAGTTCAGTCACTGTACTGTATGAGTAAATGAATTACTCCGGGATATTGGTTCATTTCGACTCAGTGTCAGCCATGTTAAAAAAGTGAATAACTTAAGTTATTTGTGGATAAATGCTTACTGGAGACGCGAACCAGTTCAAACGATTCACTGAGAAGAACCGGTTAAATCAAACGATTCATTCGTGAACCGGACATCACTAGTACAAAAGGAGGAAATATTGATTCGTAGTGTATTAAATCTGTGCGTTAGTTTAATGAGCCTTTTCTATGAACAGTTTTAAACCTCAGTTACTGTGCGCTCTTGAAGAGAGTATCATGGTTTTGACTGTAGTAACCAAACACAACACACAGTTTGATCGATGAATGAGGGATGACAGACAGCAGCAGAGAGAAGAGTTTATGTGAACTGAATTTAATGACTTCAATATTATTCTGTACCTCACATTGAACTATGAAACAGCTTCAGAACACTTGAAATATAGTGCACAAAAACATTTTGGTTCTTTATAGTGTTTTTGTGCCTTTCGATGGGGCTCAAAAATAACACAGAATAGTATACGCACATAATATTGGATTTGAATTGGTCTCGTCTGACGATACCCGATCTGCAGAAAATGCCTCCCTACAAATAACCATTGTATTTTGATAATGTTGTCAGAACACTTATGAGGCGTTGATAGTGTTTCCTATGCAGTGATGTTAGCCGATCATAATAGCGGCTGATTACTGACAAGCCTTAAAGGACACACCCCTGAAAATGATCATTTTCCCACTTTTCCTCAAGAAACATAAAAAAATAATAAAAGTAGATGTCATGAGTCCTTCAAAAGAGCGGGGTCTGAGGTAAATCACCTGCTTGACAGGAGCAGGATCCATCGATGGGTGAGCAAGCAGCTGCGTTCTTACAGGAGCACACTGAGCTGCAGTTGATGCCGTGGCTGCCGGCGGGACAGGGAGAGGAGCAATCTGAGCCCTGCAGACACACCACACATTAGTGTTTGACTCCAGCACACACACACACAAACGCAGAGTGTCTTTCTGAAGCTGTACCTTGAATCCGGGTGCGCAGACACACTTCCCGTTCACGCTGTGGCAGTCGGCTCCGTTTTGACAGGCGCAGATCTGCTGACATGCCTCGCCGTATAAACCAGGAGCACACGTCTCATTACAGTACAAGCCCGACCAGCCCGGGCTGCACAAACACTCGCCCGACATGGGGTGACAGCTGAGAGAGACACACACACCATTCACTGCAGCTGCTGCTGGCACCAAACACAGCCATCTCCATATCTGACATTAACCATTATTCAAGCATCTCTGAAGACTGCAACATATAATCATTAGTGTTAATAGTGTTCACCGTCTGTTTGATTACAGGACATTAACTAACTACATGATTATTACCATACATTTCTGCCATATGGACAACAGCTTGAGATAGTCACCACTTATAAGCTGTTACTAAATATAATGTAGAGAGATTCATTTTCTGTGAAGCTGACAATTTGCATTGTGAAAAGTGCTATACAAATAAACTTGAATTGAATTTCATATTTCAGTCATTTACAGTTTGTTTCAACTGCTTGCACACAAAATCTTTACTTGTCACACAGTTTCTGAAAGCTGCACTCAAACAGCAGAAGAGCACACACCACATCTGCAAAACCAGACACTTATTCTCTAACTTTGAGACAGTTTTAAATTTCATAAAACACTTTTTGCAAAACACAACACACAATTCTCTATGTAACACACACAAATCTAACAGGAATTAATATTATGGCAAAGGTGTTTCCAAATGTTTGCTTTTGAGATGTGTTTGTAATATTTTGAATGCAGTGCTTAGTTTTGCAAGAGGTAAGGAATTTTGCATTTTGTGTGCAATTCTTGGATGTTTAAATAATTTGTGTAAGCTGTTGGAAAAAACGTAATTCCTGTTTATTCCTGCTGTGTTATTTGGCCAGAAATTATATTTGGATTATTAAACTGCTGCCAGTTCATTCAACAACCAGTAGTTGTTCTCATGGGTTTAGTCTTCACAAGAATAAAATCTTCACACGGTCTTTACAAGAATCATCTGAACGGAGTAAAACAATCAAACAACAAAAACAGTCTTTGCAGCTTTACTTTTAAGTGGACTCAACACTCATGGAGTTTCTCATGGTCATTTTTAGGAAACAATTATTTTGAATAATAATTGCTTTGAACTGTTTTGAAAGATTTCTATTTTTAATTCTAATTATTAAAACAAGGAAGAGAGATGTACATTATTATTGAATTAATACATTTGTACAAACAACTATTATTTGATAATGGTAATTATTAGGGATGCACCGATACCGATACCGATACCCGATGCTGAGCTCCTGTACTCGTACTCATACTCGTTAAAATCCCCCGATACCAAACACCAATACCACACAGCACGTGATAAGTGCCATATTCAGACAAAGAAACACCAAAAACAAACAACAGACAGCAGAATTTAGTTATAAGAGATTAAGGTTGTCTACGTATGATATCTATGCTATGATGAACCATAAAGCAAAACTATGAACAAAAAAAGTAACAAAAACTTTAAAATATTATTTAATAGGCATAATTAAGTGTGAAAACAACCAAAGGATATACAGTTAAACCAAAAATTAGATAATTAGATAAAATTAGAAATCAGAGACCAGATATACATTTTTTTACTAGTGGGTGCAGGACACTATAGTTCATTTATGTAAATGAGGATAGCAAAATAAAGTAAACTGTGACAAAGTATACCCAAAAACTCTTCAAACAGTGGACTACCAGTAAAACTGATACAAATTTGGGACCAAAAATTATTCAGACCAAGTCTGTGGAAAAAATTGAAGTTCAGGTTTGCATGAAGCTGGATGAACGCATGCCCAGGAAACTACAGACTAAGAGTTAAGGCTAAGAGTTGCCCAACTAAGTATTGATAGTTGTGTAGATACTGTCATACTAACAGCTGTCTGAATAATTTTTGGTTGATTGTAATCCATTACATACCTTTCTATCAAAGTTATCAAACATCAAGATGAATTTGTCCTGACACAGTTTAACTATGAGTTCTTGTCATATTTTATTACCATCTTCTAAACTATAGAGAATAAACTGTGATAATGTGTGATGTGGAAGGTCTAAATAAATTTTGGTTTTACTGTATCTATTTAATAAATTACAGTAAGTTAACCAGCTAACATTATACTTTTTTTTTTGGTTTCTGTACCCAATATATAAAAAAAATACAAATGCAATAAAAATATCGGTATCGGTACTCTGTATCGACAAGTACCAAAAATAAAAAGAATCCGTATCGGGCGAGTTCTGGAAAAAGTTGTATCTGTGCATCCCTAGAAATTATTTTATTTTATTTTTGGTAATGGTATTTCATTTTATTACTGTACAAGTAACAATACTAATCCATCTAAATCATCAGTTTTAAATGTTTGTTTTAACTCTGAAGCTTTTATTTTGGTGGGGAAATGCAGGAAAATCTTTAGGTCTATGTTTAATTGGTAACAGAACAGAACAAATTCAAATGGCAATTTAAATGTTAGAAATTATGTGAATGTAAAAAGAAAGTGATCCTGGCACATATAGCACTGTACAAATGAAGAGAAGATGGTTGAAGGAGGTCACAGAATATGAGGAGCAGGTCTAAAGTAAACAGAAAAAAACTGAATTAGCCTTTAAATATAGATGTTCATATCTAAATGTGGCTGTGTTCACTTTGATGCATTAAACAATGTGTAATGACGAGGACTGAAGATGGAGCGCAGCTGGAGAAAAAATAGAGGTATTTTGTATTGCTTGGTGGGAAAGTAGCCTATCTTACAGAAAAGCATTAAAAACGGCTAGACCTGATCACTTCTCTTCTCTTTTAGAAGAAAACAAACAATCCCAGATATTTATTCAATACAGTCGCTAAACTAATGAAAAATAAAGCATAAACAGGTGTTGATATTTCCCAACACCACAGCAGTAATGACTTTATGAACTACTTTACTTCTAAAATCGATACTATTAGAAATAAAATTGCAACCATTCAGCCGTCAGCTACAGTATCACATCAGACAGTGCACTATAGACCCCCTGAGGAACAGTTCCACTCATTCTCTACTATAGGAGAGGAAGAATTGTATAAACTTGTTAAATCATCTAAACCAACAACATGTATGTTAGACCCTATACCATCTAAGCTCCTGAAAGAGGTGCTTCCAGAAGTCATAGATCCTCTTCTGACTATTATTAATTCCTCAGTGTCATTAGGATATGTCCACAAAACCTTTAAACTGGCTGTTATTAAGTGTGACAAGTGGGGCGGGGCCGAGAGACGTGGGAACAGGAGCGAGGCCGGTAATTAGGAAGTTTTTATTGTTACATTAAGCCTCTCATAAAAAGAAACACAACTAGACCCCAAAGAACTAGTTAATTACAGACCGATCTCGTATCTCACTTTTCTGTCCAAGATACTAGAAAAGGTAGCATCCTCACAATTATATTCCTTCTTAGAGAAAAATAGTATCTGTGAGGATTTCCAGTCAGGGTTTAGACCATATCATAGTACTGATTGACTGATATCACAATTGACCACAACATTAACTTGAATAGATTAGAACACTTTGTTGGCATTAATGGGAGTGCATTAGCATGGTTCAAATCGTACTTATCTAACCGACAACAATTTGTTGCAGTGAATCAAAGAGGTATCATATCGATCACAAGTGCAGTATGGAGTAACTCAATGCTGAGTACTAGGGCCGTTACTTTTCACGCTTTACATGTTACCCCCTGGCAGATATCATCAGGAAGCACGGTGTTAGCTTTCACTGTAATGCTGTGCTATGCAACTCTATATTTCTTCGCGGCCCAGAAAAACAATAATTTGACAAACTAACAGAATTCATAATCTGTATATTTATTAGTATCTATTAGTATATCATTTTAGTATCTGGCACTGATGCAAGATGGTGGCTTTCGTGATGTGTTCTGCAGTTGTTTTTATTAGTTTGCCCTGTCTTTAGTTATATTCCTGCAATCAGTTTCACCAGAGATAAATTGCTGGACATTCTGCACCACACATCGCCGATATATTACTGGTTTTCGACTATTCTGATGTTTTGCTGGACATTTTTGTCGGTGGAGCAGTTGCGCTGATCACACGCTTCAGGAACTGCAAATGGGGGAAAAGAGCCGGGGCACTTGTGAAACTCAGAAAGCGCAAATTTCATTGCCTAGCATCCATCTGGCAAACCTCCGCTCTCTACCCAGTAAAACAGACGAACTCCTTCTGCTGTCCTGGACAAATAAGGATTTCTCACACTCTGCTGCTCTGTGTTTCACAAAAACTTGGCTAAACAATGCCAAGCCAGACAGCGTGCTCCATCTGCTGGGCTTTCAGGTGTTCAGAGTGGACCGCGATGCATAATCAATGGGGAAATCGCGTGGCGGCAGAACATGCTTTTACATCAAAGAAAGGTGTTGTACAACTGTAACAGTGTTAAATATGTGCTGTTCAGATCTAGAAACACTCGACATTAATTGCAAGCCTTTCTATTCCCCACGGGAGTTTCAGTCGTTCATTCTCGTGAATATTTACATTCCTCCTCAAGAGCACGTGAGCCTGGCTTTACAGAAACTTGCTGATCAGATCACAGAGACAGAACAACAACACCCGGACTCTGTTTTGATCACTCTTGGGGACTTTAATAAAGCAAATCTCTCCCGTGAACTGCCAAAATACAGACAGCACATCACATGTCCCACATGTCTCTACAGTAATATATTGGATCACTGTTGCACCATAATAAAGAATGCATATCACCCTGTTCCGCGGGCAGCTTTGGGGCACTCAGATCGCCTTATACCGTTTGGTTAATCTTATACCTACCTACAGGCAGAAACTAAAATCAGCTAAACCTGTAAGAAAGGCTGTAAAAAGATGGACTAATGAAGGAGAGCAGGATTTACAAACTTGTTTTGACTGAAGCTGCTGCCACTGATCTGGATGAACTCACAGATACTGTAACATCTTATGTCAGTTTCTGTGAAGACATTGTGCATTCCTAGCAGGAATCATCTAACTTACAACAATGACAAACCATGATTCACTGCAAAACTCAGACAGCTCCATCAGGCCAAAGAAGTTGTTTACAGGAAGAGGGACAATGTCCTGTATAAACAGCCTAAATACACACTTGAAAAGGAGATCAGAGTAGTAAAGAGGAACTATTCTCTTCCAGCAACTCAGCATCAGTGTGGAAAAGTCTGAAGGAGATCACCAACTACAAGACACCATCCCCCAGCACTGTGGAGAATCAACAACTGGCACACGATCTGAATGAGTTTTTCTGCAGGTTCGTAAAAATACCCAACACCTGCCCTGAACACCTCTCCACAAAACCATTCATACCATTCACACCTCCTGCAACCCCCCTCTCCCCCACACCTGCAATTCAGATCAGCGAGGATGAGGTGCGCCAGGTCTTCCTGAAGCAGGAAAGGAAAAAAGCACCAGGCCCAGATAGTGTTACACCAGCGTGTCTGAAATCCTGTGCTGACCAGCTGGCCCCCATCTTCACACGGATCTTCAACAGATCACTGGAGCTGTGCGAAGTCCCCATCCCAAAGATATCCAAAATTACAGGACTAAATGACTACAGGCCTGTGGCTCTAACATCTGTGGTCATGAAGTCATTTGAAAAACTGGTGCTGGCCCACCTGAAAGACCCTTACTGGATTCTCTTCAGTTTGCCTACAGAGCAAACAGGTCTGTGGACAATGCAGTAAACACTGGATTGCATTATGTTCTCCAACAACTAGAAAGACCAGGGACTTATCCGTGGCCGTGGCCACCGTGGCCACCAGATCCAGTCTGTGTCCAGATCAGAGGGTCACTGCAGTCACCCGGATCTAGTACGTATCCAGACCAGATGGTGGATCAGCACCTAGAAAGGACCTCTACATCCCTGAAAGACAGCGGAGACCAGGACAACTAGAGCCCCAGATACAGATCCCCTGTAAAGACCTTGTCTCAGAGGAGCACCAGGACAAGACCACAGGAAACAGATGATTCTTCTGCACAATCTGACTTTGCTGCAGCCTGGAATTGAACTACTGGTTTCGTCTGGTCAGAGGAGAACTGTCCCCCCAACTGAGCCTGGTTTCTCCCAAGGTTTTTTTCTCCATTCTGTCACCGATGGAGTTTCGGTTCCTTGCCGCTGTCGCCTCTGGCTTGCTTAGTTGGGGACACTTCATCTACAGCGATATCGTTGACTTGATTGCAAATAAATGCACAGACACTATTTAACTGAACAGAGATGACATAACTGAATCCAATGATGAACTGCCTTTAACTATCATTTTTGCATTATTGACACTGTTTTCCTAATGAATGTTGTTCAGTTGCTTTGACGCAATGTATTTTGTTTAAAGCGCTATATAAATCAAGGTGACATTGACATTGACTTATGTGAGGATCCTGTTTGTGGACTTCAGCTATGCCTTTAACCCTATCATTCCAAACCTCCTCCTGCCCAAACTAACTCAGCTCTCTGTGCCCACCTCCATCTGTCAGTGGATCAACAGCTTCCTGACAGACAAGCAGCAGCTAGTGAGGCTGGGAAAATACACATCCAGCACCCGTACAATCAGCACCGGAGCTCCCCAGGGCTGTGTTCTCTCCCCAGTGCTTTTCTCCCTCTACACATCTAAAGACCCCTCTGTCAAGCTCCTGAAGTTTGCAGACGGGACAACATTCACCGGCCTCATTCAGGACGGTGAGGAGTCTGGATACAGACAGGAGGTTAAAGAGCTGGCTATCTGCTGCAGTCTCAACAACCTGGAGCTCAACACACTCAAAATAGTGGAGATGATCATGGACTTCAGGAGAAACCCCCCTGCTCTCCCATCACTAACCATCATGAACAGCACTGTGACTGCACTGGAGTCATTCAGGTTCCTGGGCACCACTATCTCTCAGGACCTGAAATGGGACATTCACATTGACTCCATTGTGAAAGAGGCCCAGCAGAGGTTGTACTTCCTTCGCCAGCTGAGGAAGTTTAACCTGCCACAGGATCTGCTGAAACAGTTCTACTCTGCCATCATTGAGTCTGTCTTCTGCACTTCAGTTACTGTCTGGTTCAGCTCAGCTACCAAATCTGAACTCAGAAGAATAAAGAGGATAGTCTGGCACAACCCTTCCTTTTCTTTAAGAACTGTACTCATCCAGAGTGAGCAAAATGGCTGACAAAATCACTCTGGACCCCTCACATCCAACACACTTCCTCTTTGAACTGTTGTCATCCGGTCGACGCTACAGAGCACTGAACACCAGAACGACCAGACACAGGAACAGTTTCTTCCCTCAGGCAATCCATTTCATGAACACTTGACAATAACTGTGGAACTCAAAACACTATTTATTCACATAGATTTATTTAACACATACTTAGTCTACACTTCAAATTTGTACATAATATACCTGTACGTACATACAAAACTGTCTAATGTAATATACCTGCACATACAATTTGAAAATTGTATTATTCATTACTTGTTCTAATTTGTATTCTTTTATTATCTGTGTAAAAACTCTGCTTGTAATAACCTAGAACACTGTCTAAGACTTGATGGCTGCTCTGTCAAATTCTTCGTCATCAGTTAGGAACCTAGGTGTGCTACTTTATAGCAATCTTTCCTCTGAAAGCCACATTTCTAGCATTTGTAAAACTGCAATTTTTTATCTCAAAAATATATCTAAATTATGACCTATGCTCTCAATCTCAAATGCAGAAATGTTAATCCATGCGTTCATGACCTTAAGGTAAGATAACTGTCATGTTTTATTGGGTGGTTGTTCTGCACGCTTAGTAAACAAACTACAGCTAATCCAAAATGCAGCAGCTAGAGTTCTTACTAGAACCAGGAAGTATGACCATATTAGCCCGGTCCTGTCAACACTGCACTTGCTCCCTGTTAAACATCGTATAGATTTTTAAATATTGCTTATTACTTATTAAGCCCTGAATGGTTTGGCACCTCAGTATTTGAACGATTTCTTATTACATAATAGTCCCCCATGTCCGCTGCATTCTCAAAACTCAGGCAATTTGATAATATACCTAGAATATCAAAATCAACTGCGTGTGGCAGATCCTTTTCCTATTTAGCACCCAAACTCTGAAATAATCTACCTAACATTGTTCAATTAGGAAAACCTCAACATGGGAACACTTCCCATAACACACAATGTACTTGCTACATCGTTAGAAGAATGGCATCTACGCTAATATTTGTCTGTTTCTCTCTTGTTCCGAGGTCACCGTAGCCACCAGATCCAGTCTGTATCCAGATCAGAGGGTCACTGCAGTCACCCGGATCCAGTACATATCCAGACCAGATGGTGGATCAGCACCTAGAAAGGACCTCTACAGCCCTGAATGTCAGGGGAGACCAGGACAACTAGATGAGCCCCAGACACAGATCCACAGTCAAGACCTTGTCTCCTAGATGGCCACCGGAACAAAACCACAGGAAACAGGTGATTCTTCTCAATCTGGTTCCTTGCCGCTGTCGCCTCTGGCTTGCTTAATTGGGGACACTTAACTTCCAGCGATATCATTAACTTGATTGCAAAGATACTACAGGTGGTGGTCATATAATTATAATAACATCAAAAAGTTAATTTATTTCACTAATTCCATTCAAAAAGTGAAATTGTATATTATATTCATTCATTACACACAGACTGATACACTTCAAATGTTTATTTCTTTTAATTTTGATGTTTATAACTGACAACTAAGGAAAATCCCAAATTTAGTATCACAGTAAATTAGAATATTGTGAAAAGGTTCAATATTGAAGACACCTGGTGCCACTAATTAACTAATTAACTCAAAACACCTGCAAGCCTTTAAATGGTCTCTCAGTCTAGTTCTGTAGGCTACACAATCATGGGGAAGACTGCTGACTTGACAGTTGTCCAAAAGACGACCATTGACACCTTGCACAAGGAGGGCAAGACACAAAAGGTCATTGCAAAAGAGGCTGGCTGTTCACAGAGCTTTGTGTCCAAGCACATTAATAGAGAGACAAAGAGAAGGAAAAGATGTGGTAGAAAAAAAGTGTACAAGCAATAGGGATAACTGCACCCTGGAGAGGATTGTAAAACAAACCCCATTAAAAAATGTGGGGAAGATTCACAAAGAGTGGACTGCAGCTGGAGCCAGTGCTTCAAGAACCACTACACACAGATGTATGCAAGACATGGGTTTCAGCTGTCGCACTCCTGGTGTCAAGACACTCTTGAACAACAGACAGCATCAGAAGCATCTCGCTTCAGAAAGGACTGGACTGCTGCTGAGTGGACCACAGTTATGTTCTCTGATGAAAGTAAATTTAGCATTTCCTTTGGACATCAGGGTCCCAGAGTCTGGAGGAAGAGAGGAGAGGCACACAATCCACGTTGCTTGAGGTCCAGAGAAAAGTTTCCACAGCTTCCAAAGCTTCCAGTACCTGGTTTAAGGACCATGGTATCCCTGTTCTTAATTGGCCAGCAAACTCGCCTGACCTTAACCCCATAGAAAATCTGTGGGGTATTTGGAAGAGGAAGATGCAATACGCCAGACCCAAGAATGCAGAAGAGCTGAAAGCCACTATCAGAGCAACATGGGCTCTCATAACACCTGAGCAGTGCCACAGACTGATCGACTCCATGCCACGCCGCATTGCTGCAGTCATTCAGGCAAAAGGAGCCCCATCTAAGTATTGAGTGCTGTACATGCTCATACTTTTCATTTTCATACTTTTTAGTCAAGATTTGGCCAAGAACTCTAAAAATCCTTTCTTTGTATTGGTCTTAAGTTACATTCTAATTTTCTGAGATACTGAATTTGGGAGTTTCCTTAGTTGTCAGTTATAATCATCAAAATAAAAAAATAAAAAATAAACATTTGAAATATATAAATCTGTGTGTAATGAATGAATATAATATACAAGATTCACTTTTTGAATGGAATTAGTGAAATAAATCAACTTTTTGATGATATTATAATTCTGTGACCAGCACCTGTATTTAAAGTGAACTGAGCTGGATGAGTACATTAGTGATGGGATTTATGGCTCTTTGAGGGGATCCGGATCTTCGCGATCCGTTCCTTTCAAAGAGCTGTTCAAAAGAACAGCTCTTTTGGCTCTTTTTAAATATTTAGTCAGTTTTAAGAAGCCAGCTTGGAGGCATCTCAGTTTATCCTGGAAATAATCACTGGGAGGAATGATGAGGTGAGATTTGTAGTCAAATAATTAAAACTCAGATATCACACACCAATATCTGAGTTTGAATTATTCTGAAATATTGATTATTACCTCGTTTGTCATGTGTGGACTATATTCCATAGGGTTGCACAAATCCCTCTGCTTAGACAGTGACATCACTATTTTGGATTTACCTTTATTACAAAATGTGTGTGTGTGTGTGTGTGTGTGTAAAGCTACGTTGACTTATGTTATTCATACAATATCTACTCAAATAAACATCAAAAACAAAGCCGGCTGCAATGAATTTCTGTGCAAAACAGCTTTTACTACAAACACTTCCACACAAGAACATTTTGATAGAAAACAAAAAATATTTAAAGTAGATAAAATTAGAATAAATAAAATGGAAATGTCTACATACTATTACTACTGTAAACTTTGCAAATAGGACATCAGCCCCTTCAAGTCAATGAACAATAACAAAGTGGGCTGCAATGAACATGCACAACTAATAACTAATATCATCACGCTATAAAGGGTTGGCCTGCGCTGGGTGCGCCCCTCCCCCTATAACTGTTCTGTCTCGCGGAGGAGCTCATTTGTGTGCATCTGTGTGAAACACGCATAGGAAAAAAGAACGGCTCCCCTCCAGCCGCGACTCGGCTCCCATCGTTCATGTTTATGAGCCGTTCAAAAGAATCGGTTCGTTCGCGAACGTCACAACTCTAGAGTACATCACTGAATTCAATGATGAACTGCCTTTTTGCATTATCAATGCACAAATTCCTATTTAATGCTTTTCAGTTGCTTTGACACAATCTGTATTGTTAAAAGCGCTATTTAAATAAAGGTGACTTGACTTATACAGTGCTTTAAGTATGTTAATATCAGATCATATTGTTCCATTGACAGCCACTGAGTTCTTTATATATGAGATGAAGTTTCTTCATTATTTGATGCTGGTGTTAATGAGTCTATACTGTCCAGTACCTGTGTACAGAGCAGCTGTGAAGAGTGTGTGGTGTGTCATCTGTGCACATCTGTCTGATCTTAACACACAACTACTTCAGAAAATACAGAAAAACACACACACCAACCTCAGCAACCTGTCACAGCTAACCTATTTCAGTGGCCACTCAGGTAAGCTTGAGTTTATTTTAAGCAAACTTTTTTTTCTTTTATTCTTGTTAAGCGACTGCAAATCAAAACGTACAAAAAGTGACATAAGGAATCTGACATACATCTGAAGCCACTCCCCTGTATCTCTTGCACCAAATTAAAAGAGTTAACAGTGAAAGAATTGCACAGCTTTTGCTTGCAAATCATTTATTACATTTATTTTATATGAATTATATTATATCTTTAATATATTATACATAATAAGCTTTAATTCAAACAAATATAAAACACATACATAAAAAAAAAAGCTTTAGAATATATAATGCTTTAAACAGCTAGACTTTTCTTTTAAGGTCTTTGTAAACCTTTATAACTCAAATAAATAGATTTGACTTGATTAACTTGCATTAAGTCAGGGTCCGTATTCACAAAACATTTCATCTTACCACTAAGAGTTCTCCTAAATACCAGTAAAAGTTTTAGCTAAGGGTTTTCACTTAAAGGTGCCATAGAAAGCAAAAATTACTTTTATAACACAGTTGTGTGGCCACAGTGTGTGAAAACTACCAGCCTATAATGGTAAAAATCCACTCACTCATTGTTTTATCATTCAATTAATTATAATCAGTCTCTCCACACTAGCAGTTACAGATTTCTCACTGCTAGGATAACATATTCGGTGAAAGTCCCACGCATTTGTGATGCTCTCTGCCCTATTAACATAGCCATTCTCATGATGAAACAGTCAAGTCCGCCATTACGGTTTTCTTGCTGTAGCTGCTGGAGATACAATGTCAGCACCAAAGAGCCATTAAAAGTGTTCTGTGATGAGATGCACCAACAAACATAGGAGTCTCCATAGACCACTGAGGACAAGGTGGTTAACTTTCATTTTAGAAAGGTAATGTCCCGGGGAAAAAACTGAAAAGTCCTATACATTTGTGCAAACATTTTACAGCGGACTGCCTCACAAACAAGGGTCGTTCAGCGCTGGAGTTGTGTAAAGATTGCTTCTGAAAAAGGGATTGATGTCAACGATTCGTGCACAAATGTCCAGACAAAGTAAGCATCACTGTGATGGCTAAGACACACTTAATAATTGGGCTAAATTAATTCAATTGTTCTAGACACCTTTTTAATTTAATTTCTTTGTAGGATAAATTGATTTTGTTTAAGAGATTAATTGTTTGTTTGTTTGTTTGTTTGTTTATACATTTCTATGTATTTTTGTCTCTTTAATATTATTTACCCAAAACATTTTGTGTTAGTTGTGGATGTTGTCTCTTATGCGCACATTGAAGATCAAAAAGCGACATCATTCATTACTAGAGTGCACGCTAGTGATTGAAAAAAACCACAACTAGACAAGATATGGGTTAATAATTGTTTTCTTTAATTCTTTGAATGAATGAGTATCTTACCTGTGGTTCTGCCGGGAACCATGACTGCAGCATGGAACAAAATGTTTGTTACTAAAAGAGCATGGCATTTCCTGATGTCCTTTATATCCTTTGCCTGGAATTATTGGAAATGTAGTTTTGGGCACCATAAGGGTTTGGATCGTTTGTTCATTTGAATGTGTTATTATAAAGGGCATTCTTCCCAGTTTATTTTATTATTGCTTTATGGTGAATGGAATTTCATGTTTATAGAGTTTATTTGAATATATTATACATTTCTTTTTTCATTGAGGATTGATGTACTGAATTGAGTCCCCCTGTCATTATAAAATGGTTTAATCTGTTTTGTTAAAAGGGTGTGATTTTTCTATGATTTCTCTATGGCAGTTCTAGAGTCAATTCTGGTGAGGGATCCTTGGAGAAACATCTGAGGCCCAGAACTCAGTAGTGTGCTGATTGTATTTATCAGTTTTCTTTATTTTCTTTACATTTTTTTCTTGCACCATTGTGATCAGTACATGAGTGTGGCAGTTTATAAAATGTCATTTAAAGATTCTATGAATGCCTCTTGAAAATTTTAAGGAAGAACCCTGACAAGATGGTGGTATAGGTGGGATTGTGTCCAGAAGAAATCAATTTATAGAGAGAGTAAAATGCTGAAGGAATGGCGCCCAAGAAAGAAGTGCATGCTGTTGTTCCTGCTGACATCGAGATCATACCAGATGAGTGAAAGATACTGATGGGAGGAGGCCATATATTGGATGAAGAGTCAGAGGATGATGTGCTGGAGCTTAAACGAATGTTTCAATGGTTTATTCGAGATCAACAAGAAAGAGATGCACGTCAAGCACAAGAGGCAGCTTCAGCAACAGTTTAGTCTATTCTAAGGTCAGGTCAGTCAGCAAACTTCGTCAGAGGATTTGCGAGACAGGGGAGCCGCTGAGCCAGGAGAATCGCGAGAGCTTCTACTGGCTCTCATAATATGAGCCATGGAAATGCGCAGCAGGAACCATAGATGCAACAACTGTGTGAGTTGGATGACATTGAACATTATTTAACCACATTTGAATTGATTGGTGAGGTGTGCCAATGGCCGAGGGAAGACTGGGACATTATACTCATTCTGTTGCTCGCAGTGTATATGTGGCCATGGTTGTCACCGATGCAATTGACTATGTGCAGGTAAAAGAGTATATCTTGAAGTATTCCATCAACCATGAAATGTGTTGACAGAGATTTTGTGCTATGTAGTTGCTGGGAGAAGAGACCCCTAAACAGCTGTATGTTCAATTGAAAGACTTGTATCAGAAGTGGGAGACACTGGCAGAGAGAACAAACCAGGAGATCTGAGAAATAATTATCCTTGAACAATTCCTGCGGATGCATAACCCAGAATTGCAGACGTGGATCAAAGAACACCGCCCATATTCAGCTGAGGCGGCGGCACGTCTAGCTGATGTTTTCATGGCAGCATGATGTAGAGCTGAGCCCTGGAGTCTCTCCCGCTGGTAGACAGCACGGGATAGACCTTACAGGCGACCAAGTGCAGCATTCCAGGGAAGTAGGTCTGCAAACATGGCAAGTGTAACACTTTGGTGCCTCTGGTGTAGAGACTATTAAGTGTTATAAATGTGGCCAATTAGGTCATAAAAAGCCACGTGTGTCCACAGTTGACAAACACTTACTAATATGTGTTATGTGCCTCGAGAGACTGTACCTGAACCTGTTAACCTTCCCGTTCCAAATCAGGTGATAAGAACTGTTGAGTTGAATTGGGAAAAAAAGTCACTGCCCTAATAGATACAGGTTGCACGCAAACCCTAGTAGACTCTGAGCTGGTACCTGAATTATGTGCTAGTAGTGATGCTCCGGTAATAGTGAAATGTGTTAACAGGTACAACTTACCATATTCTGTGTTTTTTTTAGGTCATGATTTCCCTACTCTGGTGGATTTGTTACCTTTTTGGGATACCTGTAATGTAGTTCTGACATGTGCACAAAGCAAGCAGAATAAATTTGATGAAGAGGAAAATCCATTGTTTATGCCTTTTTTTTATTCTGAATTGTCTATGAACCTAACCCTAAGCCTAGGAGGGAAAGAAAATGGGAAAAAAATAAAAGAACCATAGTGCAGACTAGAGAACTAAAAGAACCTGAGAAACCGTTGAATGCCGATCAGATTCCCATCCCTGAAGGTTTGAGGCAGGTGCAGAAAGAGGATACTGAAATTTCAAAATTGTATTCTCTGGTGGTTGAGGCAGGGGGGAAAGGGTCGAATGTGTTCATGTTACAAGGGAGATCTTTTTGTATAATGAATGACTTGCTGTATCATAACATGGGAGATCAATTACAAGTGGTAATACCTGTTGGGGCATTCCATTCCATGGGCAGGACATTTGGGGAGGCGGAGAAGCATTCTAGAATTTGTAAGCATTTTTACTGGTTGGGTATGTCTAAGGATATCGCTGAGTTCTGTAAAGCTTGCCCTGAGTGCCAATATAGCGAAATTCGTAAACCCAATAAATTACTGTTAATTCCCTTACCAGTCATTTAAATTTCCTTTTAACGGCTGGGAATGGACATTGTAGGTCCGCTGCAACAAAGTAAGACTGGCTATAAGTATATGTTAGTCATTTGTGACTATGCGACGCGGTTTCCAGAATTATTCGGAGACCAGGACAACTAGAGCCCCAGATACAGATCCCCTGTAAAGACCTTGTCTCAGAGGAGCACCAGGACAAGACCACAGGAAACAGATGATTCTTCTGCACAATCTGACTTTGCTGCAGCCTGGAATTGAACTACTGGTTTCGTCTGGTCAGAGGAGAACTGGCCCCCCAACTGAGCCTGGTTTCTCCCAAGGTTTTTTTCTCCATTCTGTCACCGATGGAGTTTCGGTTCCTTGCCGCTGTCGCCTCTGGCTTGCTTAGTTAGGGTCACTTCATCTACAGCGATATCGTTGACTTGATTGCAAATAAATGCACAGACACTATTTAACTGAACAGAGATGACATAACTGAATCCAATGATGAACTGCCTTTAACTATCATTTTGCATTATTGACACTGTTTTCCTAATGAATGTTGTTCAGTTACTTTGACACAATCTTTTTTGTTTAACCCCCTTGCGGTCAAGGATCGTCAATGGCCCCAGATTATTATTGTCTTACTTTCACAGCACGTTAAACATCACACTCTTACTTAATCTGGAGAAACTGTGCATCAGTTGAAAGTTTAAAGTCTCTAGCTTCGATATTTAACCAATGTTTTGATAAAACATGGTGGCAGTGACAGTTATTTAGTAATTTATGTCAGGAGTACAAAATAATAAATATGTAGGAGTCATTTTTAGAATAGAAATTCACCAAGCATTCATATTCAGTCACGTCTGCAGCGGTGTATTTGTGTTCACATAGATTCACTGAACAGCGTCAATAAGGGTTTATAGGCCATAGTTGCATATCTATGGAGATATATGGATATATTTACTGATGTTAACTTCATATTTCTTCTAACAGAATCATAATTTCTATTTATTTTCCACTGATTTATGCGACCTGATGATAATGATCCGCTCCTAGCGCTGTCTCTGTGTGTTAGTGAGCCATGTGCGCGCTGCCGCTGACAGAGATCTGATTCGTCCGTGTCTTGTCCATCATAACTGTGCATCATATCCCGCCCCATCCTAAGCGTGATGGACTTCCTGTACACTTCTGTGTTGATATCTGCCCACAACAACACAGATAAACCTCTGTACCACGGAATATCCAAATAATAAACATGTGATTACGATAGTAATGCTTGGTATGTGATTATCTTGAGATTTGGGGCATTTTTATAAAAAAATATTGAAAATGTACATCTGAAATGCTAACTTGTGCAGCGATGTAAAAGGCTATAAATAGCATATTTTTTACAACAATCAGCGACCAAATTCCACCCGTGATCACAAAAGGAAGTTATTACAAACACTCCATTGGGTTTTAAAGTGAGTTTTGAGTAAAAGTGTACTGATCATTTCATAAATAGTCTGATGTAGCTTGATGCTAACTTTAGCTCTAATGTTGCTAGATAGCAGGTGCATTTCTTCTTCATAATGCATTTTTTCATAATAATTAATGTAAGGTCGTAAGAAAATGTTTTGTTGTATTTTCATAGTAAGACTTTTGATAAAAGTGGGGCAAATGCATACTGGGACAGAAGCGAGAGTGGAGCTTTGTTGCTTTGTAAACCTTGAAATACCAGAACAAAGGCTAATAAATGCAGAATAAAAACAAAAGAATAATGATAAAAATAATGCGGATAATGTGTCATACGGAGGTATGAAAGACTCGTTTCGTGAGAACAATAGAATCATGAATGGGGCGTCTGCCAGTCCAGACATGAGATAATAGCACACAGGAGAGCTTTACACGAGAGCTTACAGAAGATGACAAGTGCCATAAATCAATCAGATTAGCTTTCTATAAAAACACACGACATGGCCTTTTATATTTAATAAAATATTTTATTAAATATTTTACAGATTAGATTATGAAATTTCAAATGAAGAATTGGAAAACTTGTGGCTTTAGCTACATTGTGTTTCTAAACTCATATCCTATATCAACAATTTTTTTAATACATTTAAAAAATGTTTTTAATATTTTTATTTTTGTTTTTATGTTTGAGCTTATATATCTTTATTATCGTAACAGTCTGAGTGATTCTGATTCCTGAACAGTAAACTTTGAAGTGTCAGCTTTGTGAACATGTTAATTATGTATCTAGTCAGAAAGAATCATGAGCAGAAACCTTTTTATTTTGGGTATGTCATTTCTGTCTCCATGTCGAAAATGGGGGGTGACTGGTAAGGGAGCGCTATATAAATAAAGGTTACTTGACTTGACTAAGGCTGCCTTCACATGCTACCAGAAAGATTGTAAAGAGGAATGTGGTAGATAGCATTTGGAAGCAATGTGAAGTCAACACCGGTAAACCTTAACACCGTTATGCCCAAAAGCATGAGCTCTTGAAGCTCGGAGCAGGGTTGCCAGGTTTTCACAACAAAACCAGCCCAATCATGTTTTGAAGGGAATCCCCCTTTAAAAATCACATTCCAGTGGAGGAAAATACAAATTTTTGGTGGGGTTCCCCTGGTAAAATTAGCATTTTGGGCTAAATATCACATTATTGGGGTGGCTTAAACCCACAGACTTGGCTATAAAAAATTATCTGTGGGGTATTTTGAGATAAAAGTTAATATGCACAGTCTGGGGACATCAGAGAACAATTTAAAATGTTGTATCAATGCGCACCTTTGAAACCTATTCACAAAGCTGCTGAGACAAATTTTTACTAATGAACAGAGAGACGTGTTAAGGTCAGAGTAAGGGGGCAGGGTTGACCTCGTTGCTATTGATGATGTCATTATGCTAATTAACTATGCGCACAGTGATTGGCTGATAGTGTGTCAGAGATTTTGTCATAGAAAAATTGAAGGATATTGTAGATTTTATGTTTCCACATTCAAATAAAGATTTTAATTTTTTTTTTTTTGACGATCACTATGACAATTTTTGCAATACTTCTAACAATTTTCCTAAACTCTTAAGGCATCAACACACCTACAGCACACAATTGACAAAACTGTTAGTTTCATGCTGAAAATCACACATTACAAACTAAACTCCAACACTAATTTTCAAATCACAATAGTAAACTAACACAATATAGTACATCTACCAAAACACTGCAAACATGTCTCAAAAAAATAAAGTTATTATTCCAAAAACACTAACACATGTTCTCTTCCAATAGGAAAATTTAGTCAGTCATAGCACAATATCATAAAAACACATCAAATGGAATTACTGAAACTGCCTTATTTTAGGTGTCAGTTCTGACCTTATACAATAGACAGTATAATACATTGGTCATTTATTTTTGGGTTTAGTAAATGCATGTATTTTGTTAATTTTGCTGAAGAAATTCAGTGCAAAAATTGAATGACCCATCTAATAACCCAGCTTTATAGAATGAACAGTTTATGTGGGGGAAAAGAAACAAAGACAGAATTGCTGCAGTAAAGACTTTATTTGCAACAGGACATTAGAAAAAGAATACAAGAAAAAATATATAATATAGCTGTCTATTTATAATATAAATTATATTTATTTATAATTTATGTCATTATGTGAAAATACAAAATATACATAAAAATTAAACCAGAAAAGCCACAGAAAAATGTAACAAATAATAATATAAATCTAATCTGTGCAATCTTCTACGTTTGGCCACATGTTCTCATCCACATCACACCTGATATCTTCTCTGGCAAGGCATCTTGGGAAGTATCTTTTGGTATCCCTTATCCACTTCTGGTATTGTTCAACTGTAATGTCTTGGCATGCAGCATCCATTGTATCCTGGAGGGACATTTGGCCCTTCGGACGATGGTCAAAAACCTTCAATCTCCAGACTCAGAAAAACTCCTCAATGAGGTTGAGGTAAAGGGAGTAAGGGCCAAGAAAAACAGACATCACTGACTGACTGCTCTGGGAATGGTGGAATGCCACATTGTTTCATGTGATCACATATATTGCCAAGTGGTCTCCCACCTGTCCCCTTTCTCTGGCACCAGTATTTGGTACAGTCTCACATTAATGCAGGAGTGCACTTTTCCACACAACAACAGCCCAAAGAGGTCATCTTTTACTGTATACCGTATGATGCGATTGAAAGAACCTAAATAAATTAAGATGACATAAGATGAATGTTTTGGCATATGAGTTTTATTTTACCAATCAGATAAGAGTAAATGGAGAGTCCGCGAGAGCTTGTGATTGGCTACAAGAAGGTGGTGGACCCGCCCTCTTCCTCAGGCTTGCAAAACTTTTTGCCCCACGTGCACAACACGTCATTTAGACATTTGCAACAGTAAGTTTTTTCACACACACAGACTGGTTCTATGCAGTTAATCCGTTTTGCAGTTCTTTAAACTGTTGTTTTCCCTTGCAAATCACCGTTCACAGGCTTGCAGTACTTTTGACCATATTTTAGCGAAAACAACGTGCCAAAAGTGTAAGCGGAGAAAAATGGAAGTCAGAAGAATGCAGATCACATTTATTTTGCTTTAGCATGAAGCTGCAGTTTCACAATACTTGAATTACACTTATGAGTAACGGTATAATGCTACAAATTAAATTTTTTCTTACACTTGAAACGCGATTTACACCTTTACAAAGCTTATCTTGTGCATGCAAATTTAATTTACACTTACAGTTTTATGTACACTTCCACAACTCCTACCCTGCGAATGCAAATCTATTTCGCATTAATATACCTTCATACTCTATGCATTTTGTGTCAACGCAACAAGAAATGTGTTAATTGTATAGCCTACACAGATGGATGTTGTGCTAAGGAAAATTTTAGGAAAGTTGGGAAAATTATTAAAAGTATAGAAAAAATTTTGATTAAAAAAAAAAACTGTAAAATGCAGGCTAAGGGTCGCTAATGAAATATTTTCAGCTAAGTGTCAGCCTCTTACATGTGTGCTTTTTATAAACAGTGAATGTGCCCATAAACAGCCTATTAATTAACATTGCCGGCAGCCATATCACCCTGGAGCCCAAGACCGGTTTCCCACTGAAGCTAAGCAGGGCTGAGACTGGTCAGTACCTGGATGGGAGACCTCCTGAGAAAACTAGGTTGCTGCTGGAAGAGGTGCTAGTGAGGCCAGCAGGGGGCGCTCACCCTGTGGTCTGTGTGGGTCCTAGCGCCCCAGTGTAGTGATGGGGACACTATACTGTCAACAAGCACCGTCCTTCGGATGAGACGTTAAACCGAGGTCCTGACTCTCTGTGGTCAGTAAAAATCCCAGGATGTCTATCGAAAAGAGTAAAGGTGTGACCTCGGCATCCTGGCTAAATTCACCCATTGGCCTCGGACCATCATGGCCTCCTAACAATCCCCATATCTGCTGATTGGCTTCATCACTCGGTCTCCTCTCCACCAGTAAGCTGTTGTGTGGTGGGTGTTCTGGCGCACTATGGCTGCCGTCGCATCATCCAGGTGGATGCTGCACACTGGTGGTGGATGAGGAGATACCCCCAGACTATGTAAAGCGCTTTGAGTGCCTAGAAAAGCGCTATATAAATGTAATGAATTATTATTATTAAGTAATGAATAGAATAATTATGACTGATAGTAAGACATGCAAATGTAAAAGAAAACCAAACTAGACAGAAGAAAAGCTGTTACTTCTTGCCCATTCGGTTAATGAAAACAAGCATATAATCAAAGGAAAATCTGGAGTTGGGATAACCTCCAAAACCAAAGCCAATACCTTTTTAAAAGCTCATTATCATCAGTTTGCTATTTTAGGAGAGTTTGTGGCTTGATCTTAGAGACTTAAGAGTCCTCCTTCACTGCTCCTAACATTTCACAGATTTAGGAGCTAGTTTTAGTGTGGAAACACTTTGTGAAATACTCTTAAGAGCAAACATTTGGCCATTAGTTTTTAAGATTTTCTCCTAAATTGCCATGTTATGAGCTACTTTTAGCCTGAAGATGTTTTGCGAATATGGGCGCTGATATGTACTTTCAGCTAGTGTTGTTTTTGGTGGCCTGTGTTTTTTTTTTTTTTTTTTTTTTTTTTGGGTTCATCTTGGGTCTGACAGAGAGTAACAATAACATGTTATATAGCATAAATAACAGGTACATGTACACTCGTAATGTAACATACATTAAGTAAGATTATAAAATTACAAAGATAAATATAATTGTATGCATACAAATACACACACACACACACACACACAAAAAAAAAAAAAAAAAAAAAAATTAAGTTGTTGTTGACTCCTTAAAATACTCTAGGAAAGGGCCCCAGACTTTCAGAAAGAATTTTGGCTTTTGTTTCAATGCGAACCGAATCTTTTCCATCCTGAGAGCACACAGAAGATCAAAAACCCATTGGCGGTAAGAAGGGGGAGCTGCTGCCTTCCAATTCATAAGAATAAGTCGCCTAGCCAGTAAGGTTCCAAAGGCTACACTATCAGCTTGCAATGCGTTTAGACTAACAGATTCTGGCAAAATACCAAACAGTACTGTTAATGGGTTAGGGTCTATTGTTAAAGAAAAAATAACCGAAAAGCACCCAAAGATTTTCCCCCAAAAATCAGACAATTTCGGGCAGGACCAAAAAGAATGTGATAAGGTAGCTGGTTCAGTTAAGCAGCGAAGGCAGGTTGGGTCGAAACCAGGAAATATTCTGCTTAGTTTAGCTCTAGACCAATGAACTCTGTGCACTACCTTGAATTGGATGAGGGTATGACTAGCATTTATAGAAGATGAGTGTATATGGGCAAGAATTAGATCCCAAATGTTTTCCTCCAGCGTCAAATTCAATTCCTCCTCCCAGAGCGCCTTCAGTGGACGCACTGAAGGGGATTGTTTTGCATTGATTATGGCAAATATTTTAGAAATAGCCCCTTTCAAAGGTGTATGAAGGTCTAATATGTTATCAAGTATATTTTTAGTTGGCAGAGAGGGAAAGTTCGAAAACTGCTTTCGAATAAAGTTCCGTATCTGAAAGTATCTAAATAGATGTGAATTGGGTAGAGCGAATTTCCCTTGGAGTTGTGTAAAGGATGCAAAATCAATGTATAATTGATCAATTGTAGATAGGCCTTTTTCCCTCCAGATATTAAAAGCCCCATCCATCAGGGAGGGTGGAAATAATATATTGCAGAAAATAGGCGCTGTAACACAAGGGTCCTTAAGGTCTAACGCCAAACGTAATTGAGACCAAATCCTTAATGAATGTTTGACAACAGGGTTCTTTTTTACTAAAGTAGTATGCTTATAGGGAATTTGGGATATAGGGGATTATAAAGAGGACTAATGTTGGTTTTGAACAGGTCAGAGTATTTGCGAGTCACCTGAATCCCCAGGTATTTGAAACGGTTTCTGACAACTTTAAATTGAAAATCTGAGTATGAAATCTGAAGGGAAGATAAATTCAGTGGGAACAATTCACTTTTAGAGAAATTTAGTTTGTATCCAGAGAAACTACTAAAAACATTCAGAATGGAAAAAACTTGAGGAATTGAAATAAGAGGGTTAGACAGAAAAAGAAGAAGGTAGTCTGCATATAAAGAGACCTTGTGTACCATACCTGTACGGGTAATACCATAAACCTGTGCACTGGACCGCAGGGCAATTGCAAGGGGTTCAATGGCTATAGCAAATAACACTGGGGAAAGTGGACACCCCTGTCTTGTGCCCCGTTGTAGTTCAAAATACTCTGAACAAATATTATTAGTACGTACAGAAGCTTTAGGGGCCGCATATAAGATTTTAATCCAGGAGACAAAAGTAGAGCCAAAACCGAATTTTCCTAAAACCTGAAACAGATAATCCCATTCAACCCGATCAAATGCCTTTTCAGCGTCGAGTGACAGAACCACCTCCGGATTATTTGAATGGGAAGAATACAATATATTAAAAAGGCGTCTAACATTAGAAAAAGAATGTCTATCCCGAATAAATCCAGCTTGATCGTGTGAAATAATTTGACCCATAGAGTTTTCCATACGGATAGATAAGAGTTTTGCTAAGATCTTATAGTCGCAATTCAACAAAGAAATGGGACGATACGAACCGCATTCAAGTTTCATGGACGCTATAGCTTCCTCAATTTCTTCCACCTGAACGTCCTTCTCTAAAGAGTCATGGGACACTTTGTTGATAGTAGAGAATTCAATTCCATTGAGGAAAGTGTTCATTATGGAAGCATCCGGTGGGGATTCTGAGGAGTATAGGTCAACATAAAACTGTTTGAATTCGGAATTTATTTCTTTATAATTTGTTGTGATGGTTCCTGATTGTAATTTAAGTTGGGGAATCATACGAGATGCTTCAGCCTCACGAATCTGCCGAGCAAGCAACTTCCCCGTTCTATCACTATGCTCATAAATCTTATGTTGAGCACGCAGAATCAGTTTTTCAGCCTTGTCAGTTGATAAAATATCATATTCTGCCTGTAATAACTGACGCTCTTCAAAAAGCTCAGGGGAGGGATCTGAAGAATACTGGCTATCAATATGCGCTATGGAGTTGGATATTTCTATTAGTTTTTTCCCTTTCTCGATTTTTATGGGATGAATAAGAAATTATTAAACCACGTAAATAACATTTCAGGCTTTCCCAAATGATCGAGTATGGCATGCCTGGTGTGGTATTGATTTCCATGAAACTCAATATATTAGAAGAAATAAATTCAATAAAATCCTTATCAGATAGGAGACCTGGATTAAGACGCCACTGACAATATTTAGGTGGCTGGTGTGGAATTTTAAGCTCTAATATAATTGGTGCATGATCAGAAATTACTATACTTTGGTAAGAACAGTCCTGTAGGTATGGAAGAAATTTATGGTCCAGAAAGAAATAATCAATACGAGAATACGTCTGGTGAACATGAGAAAAAAAGGAATACTTCCTATCTGAGGGATGTAAGTGACGGAATGCATCACACATACCATACCTTTGCATAAAAGTGAGGATAACTGATGCACATTTTGATAGAGCTATGATTTTTTTGGAAGATCTGTCAAGAGCAGGAGACATAACGCAATTAAAGTCCCCAGCCAAAATAAGCGGGTGTGAGTGAATATTAGGAATGCAAGACAGAAAAGAAGAAATAAAAGTAGGATCATCGTAATTGAAGTGACAAAAAAAAAAATTGAAGTGAAGTGAGTGAAGTGACATTGACATTGAGCCAAGTATGGTGACCCATACTCAGAATTTGTGCTCTGCATTTAACCCATCCGAAATGCACACACACAGAGCAGTGAACACACACACACACTGTGAACACACACCCAGAGCAGTGGGCAGCCATTTATGCTGCGGCGCCCGGGGAGCAGTTGGGGGTTCGATGCCTTGCTCAAGGGCACCTAAGTCGTGGTATTGAAGGTGGAGAGAGAACTGTACATGCACTCCCCCCACCCACAATTCCTGCCGGCCCGGGACTCGAACTCACAACCTTTCGATTGGGAGTCCGACTCTCTAACCATTAGGCCACGACTTCCCCCTTGGGTGCATAAACATTTGCAAGAGTCATGGGGGTTGAGAAAAGTGTTCCTGATACAATAATATATCTTCCCTTCTGATCCACAATAGTATCAGAGACTACAAATGGGACAGATTTATGCACTAAAATTGCACAACCTCTAGATTTGGAATGAAATATTGAATGGAAAACCTGACCTACCCAATCTCTTTTTAACCTAAAGTGGTCAGCAGGGCGGAGGTGCGTTTCTTGCAAAAAAGCAAAGTCTGCCTTTAAGCTCTTCAGATGGTTCAAGACCCGGTTACGTTTAACAGGATTATTGACAGTCTTACAATTCCAGCTAACATATCTCAAAGAGTTTGCCATGTGAAAGTGTTTAATAAAAGAGGCATTCTATTCAGGAAGAGAATGAAAACAAAAGAAAACCAACTAACAAAATACACAAAAACAATAACAACAAAATCAATAAAAACAAACAGAGACCTAAGATAAGCAGAAACACATCCATGTGTAAAAGACACCCAATGATGCACACCACGAAGAATAAATGAACTTGGAGATGAACTCAGCTTTTGAAACTAAAATTAATTTTAACACAAAATGACGGATCTGGTAATATAACATATAAAGCAGGTAGAAAGAATAACATGGTAATCTTTCAGCTAACTTAGTCCATGACAGCTTTGAAAGTCAGGCAGCCATTTCAACCAGTTGACCTTTCTATTACCTCAGCCGCTCAGATAGATCGTGTCCTCTTGTCTTAAGGGGTCATTATGTGCCTTTTCACATAGTCCATCGCTTCAGCTGGTGTATCAAACTTGTGCTCAGTTCCATCATATGTGATCCGAAAGCCGGTTAGACCTCTCAGCCCGTATTTCACATCGGATCGGGACTTCAGCACTCGTTTCACGTCGTAATACGCTGCCCTTTTTTTGCGATCTCAGGGGGGAAATCAGGGAAAATGTGGACGAGTCTGTCTTTGAATTTGACCTGTTTGGATTGAATAGCCATCCGCAGAATGTCTTCCTTGACGTCAAATCGGTGAAAGCATATGACAAACGCCCGCGGTCTTTGACCCTCCGCGGGTCGCGATGCCAGCGTGCGGTGGGCTCGGGCGTGAAGTGGAGGTTCACGGAGGCTGAATATTTCTTGCAGTGTTTCTGAGATAAATTTTGTCGGATGTGTGCCTTCCATACCCTCGGGAATACCCACAAGACGCAGATTGCTTCGTCGTGAGCGGCATTCCAAATCTGTGCACTTAGCCTGAAGAGCGGTAATCTCGTTCCGTAAGGAAGTCACGGTGGGCTCTAGTGTCTGCAAACTAGTCGTCCATTCAGATGTAGCATTTTCCAGACTAGTTAGTCTATCCTCGTGCGCTTTCACTTCTGAAGTTAACGTCGTTAGTTAATTATGAACTTCTTCTCTCAGGGATGATATTTCTTTCTGTAACTCCGCTGCATGCACATCAAACTTTTGGTGAATTCCAGCTTCCAAAGACTTAATCGCTGACATTATTGTAGCACCATCAGTTATGCGAGTTTCATCCTTTGCTAGCTCTGCAGATCCGTTAGAGCTCGCCGGATCGGTCTTTTTCTGTCGCGGAGCTTTCGACATTGAGGCGCAAAGTTCAGAAATATTGCACAAAACAATTTAGCAGCTGTGATGAATGTATAAAATGAGTTATAACATATATAGAAAGTGAATATAACAATTAGTTTGCAGAGCTTCCGATCCTACGACCTCACATGTCAGATGTTAAACCGGAAGTCTTGGTGGCCTGTTTTAATTTTAGTTTTAGTCTAGTCTTTGTGTGAAGCTGTCATTTTAGTTTTTATTAATTTTAGTCACGTTCATACTCTTTTTAGTCTACAGTCGTGGCCAAAAGGTTGAGAATTACATAAATATTGGAAATTGGAAAAGTTGCTGCTTAAGTTTCTATAATAGCAATTTGCATATACTCCAGAATGTTATGAAGAGTGATCAGATGAATTACATAGTGCTTCTTTGCCATGAAAATTACCTTAATCCCAAAAAAACCTTTCCACTGCATTTCATTGCTGTCATTAAAGGACCTGCTGAGACCATTTCAGTAATCGTCTTGTTAACTCAGGTGAGAATGTTGACGAGCACAAGGCTGGAGATCATTATGTCAGGCTGATTGGGTTAGAATGGCAGACTTAACATGTTAAAAGGAGGGTGATGCTTGAAATCATTGTTCTTCCATTGTTAACCATGGTGACCTGCAAAGAAACGCGTGCAGCCATCATTGCGTTGCATAAAAATGGCTTCACAGGCAAGGATATTGTGGCTACTAAGATTGCACCTAAATCAACAATTTATAGGATCATCAAGAACTTCAAGGATAGAAAGTCCAGCAAGCGCCAGGATCGTCTCCTAAAGATGATTCAGCTGCGGGATCGGACTGCCACCAGTGCAGAGCTTGCTCAGGAATGGCAGCAGGCAGGTGTGAGCGCATCTGCACACACAGTGAGGCAAAGACTTTTGGAAGATGGCCTGGTGTCAAGAAGAGCAGCAAAGAAGCCACTTCTCTCCAAAAAAAACATCAGGGACAGATTGATCTTCTGCAGAAAGTATAGTGAATGGACTGCTGAGGACTGGGGCAAAGTCATATTCTCCGATGAAGCCCCTTTCCGATTGTTTGAGGCATCTGGAAAAAGGCTTGTCCGGAGAAGAAAAGGTGAGCGCTACCATCAGTCCTGTGTCATGCCAACAGTAAAGCATCCTGACACCATTCATGTGTGGGGTTGCTTCTCATCCAAGGGAGAGCCATGAATAAAGAATGGTACCAAAACACCCTCCAACAGCAACTTCTTCCAACAACAGTTTGGTGAAGAAGAATGCACTTTCCAGCACGATGGAGCACCGTGCCATAAGGCAAAAGTGATAACTAAGTGGCTCGGGGACCAGAATGTTGAAATTTTGGGTCTATGGCCTGGAAACTCCCCAGATCTTAATCCCATTGAGAACTTGTGGTCAATCCTCAAGAGGCGGGTGGACAAACAAAAACCCACTAATTCTGACAAACTCCAAGAAGTGATTATGAAAGAATGGGTTGCTATCAGTCAGGATTTGGCCCAGAAGTTGATTGAGAGCATGCCCAGTCGAATTGCAGAGGTCCTGAAAAAGAAGGGCCAACACTGCAAATACTGACTCTTTGCATAAATGTCATGTAATTGTTGATAAAAGCCTTTGAAACATATGAAGTGCTTGTAATTATATTTCAGTACATCACAGAAACAACTGAAACAAAGATCTAAAAGTAGTTTAGCAGCAAACTTTTTGAAAACTAATATTTATGTAATTCTCAAAACTTTTGGCCACGAATGTAGTCAAGTTTCAGTCAACTAAAAGTTTGAGAATTTTAGTTTTTAGTCCGAAATTATCCATGACTTTTTTTGGTTAGTTTAACTGATGACATTTAGTCTAGGACGCGAGCCAGGCCCCGGGCAACGACTTCTCCCCCTCCGATCTTCGAGATCTCGACCCGGAGCCGCTTCGCTCCCCTACGTAAGACAGAACTTGGCGATGTGATCATCGGAGACTCCATCGTCCAACACGTCCGTGCTACGTTTGCCGAAGGTAAAGTGCACACTCATTGTTTCCTGGTGCTCGTGTTCTCGATGTTTCTGCGCAGATACCCGTGATCCTGAAGGCCGACGAGAGCCCCAGAGCTGTCGTGCTTCACGCCGGGGTTAACGACACCACGCTGTGGCAGACGGAGACGCTGAAGAGGGACTTCAGGAGCCTGATCGAGACTGCCTGTTCGCAGCACAACAGTTCGCAGCACGACGCCCGTAGCGACGATCATCGTGTCAGGACCACTGCCCAAATATCGAAGACACAAAAGGTTCAGTAGACTTTTTGCTTTAATTTAATGGTTGTTGTCATGGTGTAAAGAACAGACACTGCTCTTTGTTAATAATTGGAATATTTTCTGAAAGCTCCTCTCTGACATCTCCAGGACACTTCACTCCATATGACTAGTAAGCCAATTCTCAAATAACTATTATTTCACAAGCTAGGACCACGCCACAAACAAACTAAGAAACTGGGGAAGAGTAGAAAGAGGATGAAGGGGTCGAGGGAATGGGATGAAGGGGTCAAGGGAATGGGATGATGGTCAGGTTGATCAGGGTATCTTGAATTGAGGGCTCAGAGAGACTAAGGGTGGGGGTACCGTCTCTATCATATATTTAGGCCAGACAATGAGGACCCCCCGATACAACCTGATAGAGATATAATGTGGGAGAAGGTTGACTAAATGGATGAGAAAGGGAGGGAAGGGTGGGTTCGATAGAACGAGACTAGCAGAGCGGTGTGACGTGGCCCGGTATATATGGAGGTTCTTAGAAGTCAGGTGATTGTTTGGGCGTGCCCCTGCCCCGAACTTTTGTTAATACCAATTAACTCCATTTCACAAGCTAAGACCGCGCCACAAACAAACTAAGAAACTGGGCAAGAGTAGAAAGAGGATGAAGTGGTCGAGGGAATGAGATGAAGGGTTCGAGGGAATGGGATGATGGTCAGGTTGATCAGGGTATCTTGAATTGAGGGCTCAGAGAGACTCAGGGTGGGGGTACTGTCTCTAGCATATATTTAGGCCAGACAATGAGAACCCCCAAAGTTGGGAAGAGCTGAGTCAAGTGTGAGCTCGGAATGCCCGATCCTACAGAGAGGACGCAGAGGCTGATTAGTTCAGGCGTTAAATGGTTAATGCAGGTTCTTGTTTTCGTAAGCCTTTAGAAGTATGAATGTCTGAGAATGAGAGAAGCTGGGCAATCGCAGCCAGTGGTTATTCGAAGGAATAGAGGATCCCTCAAGTAGGTTTAAATGCACGTGGGGATCTGAAGAAGGAATGACTTCAAGATGTTAAGTTGTAGATGGACGGTGGTTCGGTTGATGGGAACGGAAGCTTTGAGACAGTTCCGGCGGAGTGGTATCCTGGAGATCATGCTTGGAGCAAGGCAATTAATAATGGCTTCTTGGAAAGCCTATTTGGTGTTCGGTCTGTGGTATGACCGGCGAGAGACGCATTTATTCCGGAGCCAAGTCTAACTTCTGAAATGGGAAACGAGACGAAAAGCCGGTTTACGAGATTAAGGAGTCATGCTATAGGAGTTGCTTGGAGGAGGAATTGTTGTTGAGTAGATTAAGTGGCCTATGCATGAATTGCATAATTGCCAAACATAATAATTCCTTGTTTATGGTTTCAATTTCTACTGTATAGTCTGAACGGATGAGCAGATTCGGACTATTCAAACCCCCAAGGATGGCTGTTATGACTATGGGATATGTTTCATAATGCTGTGGCGACTGCTCTTGACTGTGGATTGTAGGTACTGAATTCTGGAGGCTGTTCAGAATCGACCCGGCAGCCACCATATTAACTGCCGAAGTCTATTTAGGGTGTTGCATCCTTATACACTTAGATGCAGCCAGATGAGAGATGTAGATTAGTGTGGATATCCTAATTATGGAGGTGCAGATGAAGGTGCGACTATCTGAAGTCTTCGAGGAGGTGAAGAACGTAAGGAGACGGTGGTTGTTGGTAAGAATCCTTTGTAGCTTCGGGAGAGAGACCAACATCCTAGGCTGCTTCTGCAAATGAATGAGGCAAGACTTGGCTTGCTAAGTGAATGAGTATTCTGTGGTTGTGATATGGTTAATGGTTGGAATGAGAGTGTCATGTAGAGAAGATAAGTTGATTCAATACAGTCTCTACTGCTAGTGACCTGTCGACCATGTCAGGTTCTTGATAGGAGTGCGGAGGTGCTTTGCAAGTCAGTCTGCTGGTGTCGTAGGGTTATGAGAGCAGGAGTTTCTCGCGTGGCTCCATCACGGAATGCACAGTTGTGAAGGTGCCTGTAGACGAGAGGCAGCCTTGACAGTGGCTAAAGGAAGGGTGGAAGAGTGGATGATGGGATGAAAGGATGTTTGTGAGTGGGGTGTGTTGCAAGATGCAGGGAGGGAGGGGGAGAACGAAAAGAGGTTTGGAAATAGAATTGAAGGTTGAAGGAGACCGGCTGGTCTGTGTGAGCCAGCACTATAGAACATGCAATGCTCAATAGGTCGCTTAATCGCAGGAAGCCCCACCTTCTGAATGAAAGAGCCGAACAGTAAGTCAGCGCGTCACTGCAGCTGTCGTTAGAAGCTTCCCGGTTGCTATTGAAACAGTCAGCAGTCTTAGACATGCACTTAGGACTGCGCATTCACACTGACTGATCTAGCCTGAATAAGATAACAGTGCTCTTGTAAGCTGCAGGCTCGTCCACTTGAGGTGCGGAATGATCATTTCGCCTGAGGTGCTGGTGGCGGTGCTGTTGTAGCTGAATGATTGTTTCACCTGAGGCACTAGTGGCGGTGCGGTTGTAGCTGAATGATTGTTTCACCTGAGGCACTAGTGGCGGTGCTGTTGTAGCTGAATGATCGTTTCGCCTGAGGCGCTGGTGGCGGTGCTGATGTAGCTGTATGATCATTTCGCCTGAGGCGCTGCTGGTGGTGCTGTTGTAGCTGAATGATCGTTTAGCCTGAGGCGCTGGTGGCGGTGCTGATGTAGCTTTATGATCATTTCGCCTGAGGCGCTGGTGGCGGTGCTGTTGTAGCTGTATGATCGTTTAGCCTGAGGCGCTGGTGGCGGTGCTGTTGTAGCTGAATGATCGTTTCACCTGAGGCGCTGGTGGTGGTGCTGTTGTAGCTGTATGATCGTTTCGCCTGAGGCGCTGGTGGCAGTGCTGTTGTAGCTGAATGATCGTTTTGCCTGAGGCGCTGGTGGCGGTGCTGTTGTAGCTGAATGATCATTTCACCTGAGGCGCTGGTGGCGGTGCTGTTGTAGCTGAATGATCATTTCACCTGAGGCACTAGTGGCGGTGCTGTTGTAGCTGAATGATCGTTTCACCTGAGGCGCTGGTGGTGGTGCTGTTGTAGCTGTATGATCGTTTCGCCTGAGGCGCTGGTGGCAGTGCTGTTGTAGCTGAATGATCGTTTTGCCTGAGGCGCTGGTGGCGGTGCTGTTGTAGCTGAATGATCATTTCACCTGAGGTGCTGGTGGCGGTGCTGTTGTAGCTGAATGATCGTTTCGCCTGAGGCGCTGGTGGCGGTGCCGTTGTAGCTGAATAATCGTTTCGCCTGAGGCGCTGGTGGCGGTGCTGTTGTAGCTGTATGATCGTTTCGCCTGAAGCGCTGGTGGCGGTGCCGTTGTAGCTGAATGATCGTTTCGCCTGAGGCGCTGGTGGCGGTGCTGTTGTAGCTGTATGATCATTTCGCCTGAAGCGCTGGTGGCGGTGCTGTTGTAGCTGAATGATCATTTCACCTGAGGCGCTGGTGGCGGTGCTGTTGTAGCTGAATGATTGTTTCACCTGAGGTGCTGGTGGCGGTGCTGTTGTAGCTGAATGATTGTTTCACCTGAGGCGCTGGTGGCGGTGCTGTTGCAGCTGAATGATCATTTCGCCTGAGGTGCTGGTGGCGGTGCTGTTGTAGCTGAATGATTGTTTCACCTGAGGCGCTGGTGGCGGTGCTGTTGTAGCTGTATGATCGTTTCGCCTGAAGCGCTGGTGGCGGTGCTGTTGTAGCTGTATGATTGTTTCACCTGAGGCGCTGGTGGCGGTGCTGTTGTAGCTGAATGATCATTTCGCCTGAGGCGCTGGTGGCGGTGCTGTTGTAGCTGAATGATTGTTTCACCTGAGGTGCTGGTGGTGGTGCTGTTGTAGCTGAATGATTGTTTCGCCTGAGCCGCTGGTGGCGGTGCTGTTATAGCTGTATGATCGTTTCGCCTGAGGCGCTGCTGGCGGTGCTGTTGTAGCTGAATGATCGTTTCACCTGAGGCACTGGTGGGGCTGCTGTTGTAGCTGTATGATCGTTTCGCCTGAAGCGCTGGTGGGGCTGCTATTGTAGCTGTATGATTGTTTCGCCTGAGGTGCTGGTGGTGGTGCTGTTGTAGCTGTAAGATAGTTTCACCTGAGGCGCTGCTGGTGGTGCTGTTGTAGCTGAATGATTGTTTCACCTGAGGTGCTGGTGGCGGTGCTGTTGTAGCTGAATGATTGTTTCACCTGAGGCGCTGCTGGCGGTGCTGTTGTAGCTGTAAGATAGTTTCGCCTGAGGCGTTGCTGGCGGTGCTGTTGTAGCTGTAAGATCGTTTCACCTGAGGCGCTGCTGGTGGTGCTGTTGTTAACTGCAGGCTCGACCGCTGAGACACTGTAGTGGTGGTGCTGTTGTTAGTTGTGTGGTCATCCACCTGAGGTACCGCCGTGGTGGTGGTGGTGATAGCAGTGGATTTAATAATGCTTTTGAGCAGAAGTAACAACATTATGACACGGTGGATGTCAGATTTTTTTTGAGATAATTAGAAACACAGGGCCATATTCCTGTAAACAGCTGTAGTTAGGGTGGAAAAAAGGATGTGGGGATGAAAGGATGTTTGTGAGTGGTGTGGGTTGCAAGATGGGGGGAAGGAGGGAGTTTGGGAGGTAGAGAATGAAAAGAAGATTTAAATAGAATTGGAGGTTGAAGGGAGACCGGCTGGTCTGCAGGAGATTAAAGAATACACAAGACGTGTCACTCCTTTAGTTTTGAATGGCGTGAGGGACTGTGAATGGGCATCTGGAAATTAGAAGTAGCTGTAGAGAATTATTAGAAAACATGGAGCCGTATTGCTCATTGTTGTCTATTTACTTACTAAGCCATACCAGCATATGAGGCTATATGTCATGGCAAAAAATCAGGTAATACATAAAATCAATCCGTGCACAAGTCTTTAATACATACGAGTCAAGGGGGGAACAATTTAGACTGTTCAATTTGACCAGCCTGCGTGTCTTTGGGCTGTGAGCCATATTGCTGTAATCAGCTGAAAGGAAGGGTATAGGAATGGATGTTGGGATGAAAGGATGTTTGTGAGTGGAGTTTTATGAAAGAAATGTGAGCATAGAGAAGAGAGATCAGGTTGAATGAGTGCAGGTGGAATTACGTTTTGCCTGCCGCTAGGGGGCGCTGCTGTTTGATGCTGTGGAGGAGAATTCCGGTGACATCACGTGTGACGGAGAGTGGAGTTGCCGGAAGTGCTTGGATTTAAGAGCGTGTTGAAGGTGAACCGTGGTTCAGTCGTCCTCGGCTCTGGATTCTAGAAGACGTGCAATGAGTGCGCTGAGGAAGCGTGAGAGAGTGGCTGCGACGGGAGCAATAATTCAGTTTCTGCGTTCACCACGCAAATGATGATGGCAAACTCGGCCCACGGATCTCACTGACGGAGAGCAAGGAGGCCGGGAATGGCTCAGAATCCGCCTGAGATGAGCCTGTGAGTGGGTGCTCGAGGCCCAGAATGTGGGCGATCGAACGCGACCACTCTGAAAGAGACTGTGATCGGAATGATGAGAGGTGATCGTCGAGTGTCGTCAGTGACATTGAATCAAACAGCGCGTCGTTTAGGCTAGGCAAGTACACCTGTCCTTCGAGAGAACGAGACTAGCAGTGCGGTGTGACGTGGCCCGGTATATATGGAGGTTCTTAGAAGTCAGGTGATTGTTTGGGCGTGCCCCTGCCCCGAACTTTAGTTAATACCAATTAACTCCATGATGACTTTTGTTCTACCTACTTAAATGATAGAAGTACTTGCGCTGTCCAATCTTTTAAGACTGTGTCTGTTCCCCAAATAGTGAGGTCAAAATATAAATTTAATGTAGGATCTAGAGAAATAAAATTATAAATGAAAAGAAAAACATTTTTTAAAGTTTGGGATCATAAACATTAGATCACTCACACCCAAAGCAGTTATTGTAAATGAAATGACCACAGATCATAGTTTTGATTTACTCATACTTTGATTTGCTTGACTGAAACCTGGCTAAAACCAAATGATTATAATAATAATAATAAAAATAATAATAATAATTCCTTACATTTATATAGCGCTTTTCTAGGGATTCAAAGCGCTTTACATAGTCAGGGGGTATCTCCTCATCCACCACCAGTGTGCAGCATCCACCTGGATGATGCGACGGCAGCCATAGTGCGCCAGAACACCCACCACACACCAGCTTACTGGTGGAGAGGAGACAGAGTGATGAAGCCAATCAGCATATGGGGATTGTTAGGAGGCCATGATGGTCACAGGCCAATGGGCAAATTTAGCCAGGATGCCGAGGTCACACCTCTACTCTTTTTGAAAGACATCCTGGGATTTTTAATGGCCACAGAGAGTCAGGACCTCTTAACGTCTCATTTGAAGGACGGTGCTTGTTGACAGTAAAGAGTTACGCATAAACTTGTGTAATAGTTTAATAACCCTATGTACATAGATCTTTTTTCATAGAACATTTTTTATTTAAAAATGTTTTATTGTTATTATCTTTTATTATTATTGTTATTATTCATTGTGTGAGTTGACGCTAAATAAAGAAAGGTTAATGATAAACTCTCAATCTAACAGAGAATGATTACAGTAAGCAGTGTGAAGCCACTGAACCCGATCTCAGGCTGGATTTTTTTGGTTTATAAACTCTAAACAGAAAGATTACATTATAATAGAAGTGGAAAATTTGTTGAACTAGCTTTGTGTAATGGGCCACAGACTTCAGATGTCCTGCCTGATCCTCGTCATTTCACCAGCTATTTGATGAAGCTTATTTCTGGTACATCTAATGCAGGATTTCTCACCTGCACAGACAGAGCCACCGGACAGAAAACAGAAAACAGACTTCATGATTCCTGTCAGTAACCCTGAGCCTCTGCCATGTAATCACAGCATTAGGAGAAGAAGCTGAAGCACATGTGCAGTGTTCGTCTTACCTGCGTGTGTTACTGGCGTGACATGGACACTTCCTGTCACACTTGAGGCCGTACAGCCCCTCCTGACAGACGCGCTCCTCGCAGCTCTCTCCCGTGTATCCCGGCTCACACAGACACTCTCCGCTCACATGATAGCACTGGGCCCCGTTCACACAGCTACACGCCTGTCTGCAGCCCACACCGTACCAGCCCACCGGACACTGGTCCTGGCACCTGCCCACACACACACACACACAATATTTATTTGTTACATAACAGAAAGCAGCACATTATTGTTATAATCCTGTCGCAGCATGTTTGTAATTGTAGTTCTCTGACTTACTGTTTTTGCCCAATGCGTACACACTAAAACAGAATGCTTCGACCAAAGCCTCAATACCTAAACTTCTTGTAGCATACCTTAAACACAGTGTAACCATAGCTTAAACACCTCTGCACTTTGTTTGCAATTTTGTAACACACTTACTGCGAAACACTACACACGTTTTCTTACATTAGACACTTTGTTCAAAAACGAAATCACCTGTTATCATTGGGAAAACACTCTGTTCAAAATGAAAAACTCATGTGGCAATTGTAGGCACTTACATATACACCTGAAAACACTTGCACAGAAATCAGAACACTGATTGGTCTGAGCCTTAGCCTCAGGTAAGCCATTTTGAGAACTTTGCAAGCATGGAGGCAATGAGAGTCAGAGTAAGATGAGGACAAAGAGACAGAGGAGTCAGACATGGAAGAGGATGAGGACAAAGACAAGGACCAGTGCAGAGACATATATCAAATGACATCAGGGATACTCTGGTGGACCATGTGATAAATCATGGCCTGTCCATGAGAGAGGCTTGGCAAAGAGTCCACCCTAACCTCAGTTCCTACACAACAATATCAACAGGGTAAGCATTTCTACACCAAGTCGCATCCTACAGAAACATAACTTCAGAATGAAGCAAAAGTGCCATTTGAGAGAAACAGTGTCAGGGTTAAAGGATCTAGGCCATGATTATGTGCAGGTGTGTGTCACTTCACTTTACATACTATATATTGTGATGTGGGAATGAGGGTTTCTGCTGCCACCCGCCCTGCCTGTAGCTTGTAGTTTTTGTCTATACTGACCCAACCCAGACCCTACTTATATACTTACAGTTTTTGCCCGTTGCTTGAACACAATTTGCAAAACTTCTCTCATTGTGCCAAAACTCTGCACACAAGTAAACATGACACAACACTGGGAAATATACCATTCACATCTGTGTCAAAATGTAACTCTGATGACAAAAGGACACATACTTGCATCATATGCATACACTTTCAGATCACACTAGTCTACTTTATATAAAACATTGCAGTCTTTGATTTTCACTGTTTATTCAGAAGGCATGTTTTCAGGAGGCACATTTTCAAACAACCAAAAAAGCAAATAGGCCTACTCAATATTGCACATTGTAGCACTGTACATTGCAGTAAGATGAATTCAGATAAAGCAAAAAATAAATAAAATAATATAAAAAACACTATACTGTAAACACAGAAAATCATGGCAATTGTGCATTCGTGGGCTCATGGATCCCGCCGTCTGTTGGCCTCATCGACATCGCAAGCAATGTCTTCTCCCGCTAGGCACAGGGGAAAATATCCCCTTGCATGTGGAAAGCATCCATGGATTGCTGTCACCTGAATGTCATCACAGGTCTGTTCCATTGCCTGCAGAAGAGACATGCGGGCATGTGAGTGTCTCTCTGCCCAGCTTCCCTCACAGTCAGGCCATGGTTGATGACATGGTCCACCAAAGTTGCTCTTACAGTTTTTCTCGATTGCTAAGACACATTTCTTTTAAGCTGCTCTCCTTTTCTCTAAACTGTGAACACAAAACCCAATTTTCAAGCTACATTCACAAAACCTCAGACTCTTCTTGCAAAACCAAACTTTCACCTCAAAACAGTTCAATCTGTGCTCAAAACTGAACTATGTTGTCAAATCGTGCCCCAGGTCAATCAAAATTAAAAACACTACTGAACAGTCACTAAACACTACGTAGAAAAATAGAAAACAATGCTCATGACATGAAGCTGGAGAAATAAATGTTTATTGTTCACTGTAGGCTAAATGCATGTTGCAAAACAAAACAAAAAAAACTGTGCATTTAGCACTTGTACAAAAAGACAAAACAGAAATCTTATGCGTGTGCCACTTGTGTACAGTAAGCTGATGTAAAAGTATAGTACAAAAATATACAAATAAGTGCATTACTCACAGCATCATGTCTCCGTACAGGGTCAGGCCACAGTACTTCATCCACATCACAGGCCACATTTTGTCTGGCTGAGCAATGGGGAAAAAAACCCTGGCATGCCGTCTCCAGGCTTGGCATGCCTCCACACCTATGTCACCACAGGCAAGTCCCATGGCTTGCAGGAGATTTACCCTGGTGTAAGGTTGGCTATTCATATACCTTCCACCGCCATGAGGAGAAGAATTCCTCAATGGGGTTTAGGAAAGGGGAGTACGGTGGAAGGCAAAGATTGATAAAACCTTGGTTCATATTGAACCACTCTCTAACCTGGGCTCTGTGAAAACTCACATTGTCCCAAACAACAACATAGATGGGATGCTCATCCTATTGCCCTAACAGAGCATCTCGCATGTGATTGAGGAAAATGAGGAGCTGGTGAGTGTTGTAGGGCCCCAGGTTGGCATTATGGTGGACAACCCCATGATTGCTGATGGCAGCACATAATGTGACATTGCCACCACGCTGCCCAGGAACACCAACAATGGCCCAATGGCCAATCACATTACGGCCTCTCCTTCTCCTTTTGGTCAGATTTAATATATATATTTAGTATATAGTATGTCATACAGTAATTGCTGTCAACATTTACACACTGTACTATAATGTCAAAAAAAGGTAATTACCTCACCTCTTCTCTAAATCTTCGGATTATGGTGAACACCGTGAATATACTGATGTTTGGTTGTGCCCTTTGTCCAGCCTCCCATATGCTCATACCATGGACAAGAACATGGTCAATCACAGTAGCTCTGAATTCATCAGATATTACTGTTCTTTGTCTTCGCTGACCACCTCGACCACCTCGACCTCCTCTCACACAAACTCTTCCTCTCAGATTTCTATCCATTGTAGGGCCTCACAAACCAGTGCTCTATGAACTGGCTTACTGTATATGTTCCCTCACATCATTAGCCACAAGTGTGATCAATTTTGAGTTGTTGTGTTCAAATGGTGACATCTGTGCTTTAATTGTGTTTGACTTTTGTCACCTGTGCTCACCATTATGTAGCACGGGTGCATCACAATGAAAATGTGTTGGCAAGTTGTGTCTAAACAGGTGAAAAGTGCTTATGGTTTTGCCAAAAGAGTGATTGATTCAATCAGTGGGTTCAGGCAACTGAGCATTTGGTTCAGACAATAGGATTTAGTGTTTTAGCAATTGAGAAAAACTGTATATCATCAGAAATAGGGGTCCGTGCATGGCCTCTTCCTCCTCCTCTTCCCCTTCCTCCTCTTCCTCTTGCTCTCCCTCCATCCATGCTTGCAAAGTTCTTGAAATGGCTAAACTGAGGGCTTTTTGTAGCTGGCTGATTGGTGTTCAGTTTTGCAAATAAGTGCCTTAAGTTGTGTATTTGAGTGGTAGCAATTACCCGATGTGTATTGTATTTTGGATATATGTGTTTTCCAAATGGCACTCTGAGATTTCATTTTTGAACGAAGTCTCTTATGTATGAAATAGAGTGTAGTATGCAGGACCAAATGTGTTGCATAAAGGAGTAAGTGTGTTGCAGAATTGCAACTAGAGTGCAAAGCAGCGCTTTTGTTTAAGGTATGGGTACATGTGTTTGAGGTATGGTAACAAAAGCTTCAAGTTGTGTTACTTTAGTCTAAGCATGGATCTATAGTGTTCAAGCAAGGGGCAAAAACTGTAATATAGTAACACTATTCAATATTTTCTGTTACAGACAGTTCTGGATTTTGATGCCGCCGAACTGTCACATGAGTGTGGATGAGGCAGGCTTCAATCTGGCCAAAACCAGGCATCAGGGCCGTAACGTAGTTGTACAAAGGGCTGTTGTAAATGTCCCTGGGCGGCGGGGGGGAAATATCACCTTGTGTGCTGCAATTAGTGTCCAAGGAGTCCTGCATCACCATGCCACTCTAGGTCCCTACAATACAGGACAGATCATTGCATTTCTAGATGCACTACATGCAGACCACAGCAGCCCATGTTTGTTGTCATCTGGGATAATGTTTAAGCTGGGCTACTCTGGTCCGTAAGCATTTCACACTTTTATACAAGCCCCCTTACAGACCCTTTCTAAATGCAATCGAGGAATTCTTTTCAGCTGAATGACTCTTCTGCAAGCAATGGAAGAGGCATGCAGAGACACTGAGGTGGGATCAATCCAAGGGAGGATTCAGCACACAAGGCCATATTTTTCCCAATGCCTAGCCCACGAGGACATCACCTGTGATGTTGAGGAGGTCTTGTGGCAAGATCCGAACAGAAGGCAGGATCCATAAGCCGCTCCCCCACCAGCCTGCACCACACACACACACACACACACACACACAAAACAAGTATATGTTTTTCCCCCAATAGCAGTTTATCCAGTAATTGTTTAATTCCCTTTCGAGGGAACTTCGAACTGCATCCTCTAGGGGGCGTTTTAGGGAACACCTCGTCGTGACCCGTGTCTGAAGCATACATTGAAAAAACATCAACTTGTTGGCTGGCGACAGCCTCCGACGTCACTACCGGCGCAACTATAAATCAGCACCGGGAGAGCCCGTCATTATCTTCTTCATCTTCACAGACTGTTTTGTTTGAAGCGTGCATCTGAAATTGAGACGGCGGTTTGAGAAGTTCAGGGAGACGAAGGTGCGCTCTGCTGCTTTCAGATCCTTCGTTCCACGAAGGTCCAGGTTTGAGCCCGAACAACATAGGGGTCCTGGCCTGTCTCGATCTGAGGATCAAAGATGGGCACAGAAGTATCTACATTTTATTGTATCTACATTTTATATTTGATCTAGATTTTTTAGGCTTTAATGTTAATGTTATCTGTATGCACCGGGTCTGAGAGTAACGCAATTTCGATTCTCTGTATGTAGGTACTCTACATCTGAAAATTGACAATAAAGCAGACTTGAACTTGAACTTGATCTTGTTGCTAGTGTCGCAACTCGCGCTCCTCCCCCACCTGCGGGCAGGGGTATGATCTAGACGAGGCAGCGTTCTCGTCCGAATCGGAGTGTTACCGAGGTATCTACTCGTTCCCTTTGGGGATTTTTAACCCTCTGGAGTCTAAGAGGTTATCAGGAGAAAATGGCCTCATAACGTGTATATGCGTTAATCGACTTCAGAGGGTTAACTTCTGCTTTTATCCTCCCCTTCCTAATTCCCCTGTAACCACCAGATCTCCACCTGATCGAGGTTAGGTGGAAACCTCTCGCATAACAGTCTCCTATGCTGGACCTATAATGTTTTTATGGTTCTATGTTCATAGCAACCACCTGACTGATGGTCCAGACAAAAAGGAGGCGCCCCTTGAGTGGGGCTCCAGCGCAGGAGGGTGGGTGAGTAAATGTAACCCTCTCTGTATATACTTATGTGTATTCAATTGCTGGTGGTTACGTGTTTACTAATAAACTCTCTGAGTTTCCTTTGCAGTGCTCAGTTACAGTGTTTACTAAACATTCACCAGCAGCAGCCATCCGACTTCATGTTCCGGTATTAGGCGGCTGAGATCACAGGTTTCTGAGGGAGCCTCCTTGATAATCAGGCCTGGCACAGCACTGCAGGGAATTTCATGGATGTCCGGCCAGGTCACCCCGAGGGGTCTCCTGGCCGCTTAGGGGTGCTGTCGCATCTACCGGGAAGTGGAGGTGGCAGTTAAAGAAGTCTTCTTGTATATGCTGCCTCAGGTGATGCTCCCCTCGCCCGAGGTTTGTAAAATTGAGCTTGCCTCCCCTGTGAGATTCAACACCTCTGCGATGCTTAGGACCCTTTAAGTACACACGCTAAGCTTTGTGTACTTTCTCAAAACCACATTGTGGTCAGTATGCACGTGAACACTTTGCGCACTTTCTAAAAATCCACAAGTGGTAAGTTTGCATGCAAGACTCTGCAAACTTTCTGAAATCTTGAGATGAGATGAGATGATTAGACCTTGGTTTCTTGGGCTCCTTTCAGCCAGTGAGTATTTGTTTATACACCTCAAGCATCGCTTCCCTCAACATGAGGGGCTATTTGGGTGATTCTCGTGGTAATTTAGCAGCGCTCCCCTTTTTCCAAAAAAGGGTCGCCTATGAGCGTGCTACTCTGAGCTCGGAGTTCTCCTCTCGTATGAGACTGAGTTCTCTGTTTTTTCCCCAGAGCGCTCCAGTATTGTTTCCATAGATCGAGTTGATGACTCTCAATCATACTGTTTTGAGATACACTATTCCATCTATGAGCTGCTCTATCGGAGTGCCACGAGAGCCCCTCCTTAGAACAGTATTTGAAAATCCATGCTATGGTAAGTGTGCACATGAAGTCTTTGCACACTTTCTGAAATCCACACTGTGGTAAGTTCGCACGCTAGTATTCTGCGTTCTTTCTAAAAATCCTATATGGTGAGGGCTTCGCGCGGTTGCTTCATGCCCTTTCTTGAGTTGGTAAAAGCCCCTTTCATCTTGGGTGCCACTCCACCTGTGTATCCTCGGATACCCATCTAAACAGGTTGTTGCTACTAGAGAACTGTTGAGACAGCTCTTTCAGCAAGCTTATGCGTAAGCTAGCGGTAGCCCCTGTGTGACAGGCAAAGACTTGGTACAAACGCTGGTCTTTAGCCGTATCCCTTTAAAGGAATCTTTCCTGATTACAAGCCTCCAGCTCTACCCTGGGCCGAGGCCCTAACAATTAAGTTGGGTATGTTGCTTAGGCCTTTTGGCCATAAGGGGTACTGTCACAAACAGCCGTCTAAACGTCCCAGGGTCAACTCCCATGGAAATGGTAGAGTTGGTACTTAGTGCTCGCCATGATTCTGGCCGGCACTCCCCTCAGCATGGCGGCGTGGGTATACTGTTCCCCAAAGTGCCCCCTAGAGGACGCAGTTCGAAGTTCCCTCGAAAGGGAACTGTCTCAGGTTACGTATGTAACCATGGTTCCCTGAGTAGGGAACGAGACACTGCGTCCTCTAGCTCCCTGCCATGCTTCGGACGCAAGCTTCAGATGACGAAGATAATGACAATGAGACAATCCTCAGCTCTAGAGCTTCTTCTACTAGGAGGCTGTATGGAATGAAATGTATGGCTCCTCAGTCGATCACTTTGCAGGCTTTCTTTAGGCCTCTTGAGTTGTTGGAGTAGGTAAGCCTTAACCTGCTATGTTCGGTGCATGCTTTGAGGGTCTATGTCCAGCACTCAGGACAACGGCATAGATCCTCTTAGCTCTAAATATGATTTGATGGTTGCAATAGAGTACTGTGGTCACCAAGCAGTGTATTTCGCAGGGGATTACAGATGCTATTACCCTCTCCTATGAGTGTCAGGAACACAACTGGACACAGATGCAGGTTACAGTGTGAGAACAATTTATTCAAAAAGTCCAAAAGAAAAAACTCCCTCCAACGAACAGAAACTGGCCGGGAAATAAGGGAAAAATGTCCAACAGAAAAATAAGAGACTTCAATGTCCTTGCGTAAACTCCCGGCAGGGGGCGCCCAACGGCGCGGCCGCGTAGAGAGCGGAGAGGGGAGGAAGACACGAGATAGCCCATAACGGAGCAAACCAAAACACTTCTGAGGAATGCAGGTGCCCAGTCTAGGAAATGAGGGAGGGGAAAAAATAGAAAACAAAACAAAACCAGTAGCAGCAGACAATGGCACGACAGAACAAGACTAGACAGAATGGCTACACATGGACTATAGTCGAACAACGATCTGGCACCGATTGGCGCGACAGATGGGAATAAATAGAGCAAGAGATGAACAGACATTGAATTCAGGTGAGTGGAGTCAAACAATTAGAAGTGGAAACTGTAGTAATGAGGGGGAGGGAGGAACGCCACAGATAGGTGCAAGACGAACGATCAAAACCAAAACAAAACACCATGTGCACACGAAATGCAGACATATACAAAAACACACACACACTGAAGAACAGGGTGATCAGACAGCGGACATGACAATGAGGTGTGGTTTGGATTCGCCTCTAAGGGTTATGGCCTGCCTCCCAAAGCCCTTGCTAGAGGTGCACTCTTACAGGATGTTTGTGCTGCGACACAGGATGGTCCTCTCAACACACATTGGTCAGATTCTACAGTATGGATGCAGATTTGATTAGATTAGAGTTCTTCAGAGCAAATTCATTTACAGTCTGCCTTCAGCAAGCATCTGTGCTCATACACAGTCTTGTGTGCAGGCTTACTGCTTATAGTTCCCATAGAGTCAACATCATGACACATAGTTGAGTTCCACTGGAAAGGGAAAGTCCTAGGTTATGTATGTAGCAGGCGATGCCTGTGAGACTTTTTCAGACAAAGTGCAGTTTGTCTGGAGTGCATTTCTGAATTCTATTTATGGACTCTTTGACGTGCTAGGGAACATCTGGACATCCATATGACTAGCCAATTGGTTTATTGTGTTTAGACACTGACTCTTGCAGAAGTGTTCCCATAGCATCAACCCCTCTACTGGATCGCAAGCAGAATTAAACAATTAAATTAAAAGAATTTAAAATAACATAGCCATTCATCAAAAGTGTTGAGATGAGATTTTGTGCCATCTATCGTCAAAGGATAATTAAAGTTGGCAAATATGTGCCAGCCGTTGAAAATCGACTAACGAGTAACAGCCTTAGCTAGCAAATACTGTATCATACACAAAGCATAAAAATTTTCCTTTTAGTTATTGAAGGTCATATTAGAAAAGTATTTAATAATTTATTTTTGCTACTTTTTTGCAAATGCCCTTATACTTTAAGTTCAATATCTCCATTCAGTGATTATCTTCCCAAACATTTATCATAAACCAGCACATTAGACTTGGAATTCTCTCAGATGCACAGAGAACTGAATGATAAAAAAATGAAAAAAAAAAAAGCTATGGAATCAATAAATGTCATCAAATTATTGGAGAACATTGGATTCTTGTAGAAGTGTTCCACTTGTAAAATGCAATTCGTCATTCTTCACATAAGTAACATTAAAACTATGAAAATAATGCACAGTAACAGCTGCTTTGAGTTGTCCGTTATTGTACAGTCTGAGCTTGGGATCAAACCAGCAGCAGCAGATGAGAGACGTTGATTCAGAGACTACTTTTCTGTTCAGCATCCCACAAAAATCCTCCTGCATACAGAGACTCACTCTCTTCAACTCTTAACCACTTAGTTAAACACACACAAACACGCACTCTGGTGGACTCCTCCCTGTGGCTGTTAAGCGATTATTTTCCAGCCAGTAGGGTGTGGTGAAATCAGGGGAAACCGGAGGTAACAGTGACGTCTGGTGAAGCCAAAGCTCTTATTAAGTCATAAAAATGCACTTTCATTTCTATTTCTGCAGTTTAAATACATGCTGCTCAGCCGCTCATACTGCAATTACAGCTACACATTCTGCTGCTGCTGCTGGATGAAACACCAGGAGAAATGGCTGCATAACTTAAGGCCGGGACACAGCAAGCCGACTTCAAAGAACTAGCGGCGATGAAAGCGAAATGTGTTGTCACCTCGCGTCGGCAGTGTCGGACCTAAAAGCTGTGCTCGAAAGGCCAGGACACACTAAGCCGTCGGTCGGGCTAGTTTGTTTGGTGTGTTCCACTTGTAGGCTCTCATCTGGCTTTGTGTGAAAACATTTCTATACGTTTGGACCATGAAAGGCAGTGGTTTGAGAGTCACTCTCCTCTTCACGCAGCCTACAGGGTGCAGGCAGCAGCTTTCCTTATCAGTCTAGGCTGCATTTCCCAAAAGCATCGCAAGCCTCAGTTGATCATAGTTCCATTGGTGACAATAGGTGTACGATGTACTTGAGTTTACGATGCTTTTGAAAAATGCAGCCCTGGTCTCCAGCTTTAATCTCCGCACTTCAGGGCACCTCTACAACTTCACCAACAATACACTTCAAAGAACATCTGCTTGAGTTCGTGGAGTGTATGAAGTGTAGAAATATCATCTAAACCATGGGTCTCAGAAAATAACACAAAACCAGCTTCTCCATGCTCTTCATGATGCAAGAGCTCATTGCTACAGGTCTGTCACCAAACACGATGTTTTCCAGAGCACTGAGACTGCCTGCAGCGCTGGAGCTCAGCTGATCAGCACGGGCACCCTCTTATGATCCTCTGTGAGTCTAGACGGGGTCGTCTCAGCAGTGCCAGTGCTAATCCAGGAGGTGTGTTTAAATTCAACACAAAGCTATCATGTGACTTAAGGATGCTTGAATATTGTGCACAAGTCAAGTAGATGTAAGTCAGGGTAGCACCATATTTCATTTCTGACAGGAGTGAACATGAGACTATAAGGGACAGATGTACAGAGTGTTCAATGGGTTGTTCTGTTGTTTAGCACCATGTCAGCTGTTCAGCCATTCATACTGCAAGGTGTTAGAGCATGCTGTCTCATAGTGCGGTGTGTGTACTGACCTCCCTCCTGTGTATCCTGCGCTACACATGCACTGCCCAGTGGATGCAGAACAGCTTCCTCCATTATGACACTGACACTCCTGTGAGCAGTTCTTCCCAAAGCGTCCTGCAGGACACGGCTGCCCGCACACTGTTCCCTGAAAACACACTTCTGTCACAACACAGTATTCTCTGATGCAAAGACAAACAATGTGTACAAATTAGACAAAAACCTTTTAAAGGGGTCATAATTTGAGAAGCCAAAATTTCCTTGATCTTTTGACATATAAGAGGTCATTGTTCTATAAAAACATCATGTAAGTTTCAGAACTCAAAACTTTCTCGTTAGTCTAAAAACAGCTCGTATTGAAGCCAGTCTGTCAAAATGACAGCTTGTGGAGTGTGCGACTATGATGTAGTAGTGTGGATAAGCACCGCCTCCGCAGAAGATCAATGCCTGCTTCTACATCCCTGCCTCTTTAGTCCCCCCGACCGATTCTAAATCACTGCCTGTTTAGTCCCACCCACCAACTCCACATCACTGTCTATTTAGCCCCACCCAACAATTCTACACCACTGTCTGTTTAGCTCCGCCCACCAATTCTTCCGCCACTGTCTGTGTAGCCCCACCCACTGATTCTATGCCACTGTCTGTATAGCCCCACCCACCAATTCTACAGCACTACCTGTTTAACCTGCCCACTGATTATATGCCACTGTCTGTTTAGCCCCACCCACCGATTCCTGCCGCTGTCTGTTTAGCCCCGCCCAATGAGTCTACACCACTGCCTGTTTAGCCCCGCCCACCGATTCTACTCCACTGTCTGTTTAGCCCCACCCACCGATTCCTGTCGCTGACTGTTTAGCCCCGCCCACTTATTATATGCCACCGTCTGTTTAGCCCCACCCACAGATTCTACTCCACTGTCTGTTTAGCCCAAACCCACCGATTCCTGCCACTCTCTGTATAGCCCCACCCACCGAGTCTACAGCACTGTCTGTTTAGCCCCGCCCTCAGATTCTACAGCACTGTCTGTTTAGCCCCGCCTACCAGTTTGTGCCTGTAGTGTAAATAATGGAAGAGGCTAGTGCACAGGTCGACGCAGAATCAAACAACTTCAGAATTCTTGATCACTTCCAGACTTGTGTCTTGCGCAGACCTACCATCCAGCCGACGGGGCAGGAGCATTCTCCAGTCACATGATGACACACGCCGCCGTTCTGACAGGGACAGCGCTCCTCACACTGCCGGCCGTGTTTCCCTGGAGGACACAGCTCCTCGCAGCTGCAGCAGACAGCAGACACAGAGTCAGACTCACACCGCTGCAGGCTTCCTTTCACAGCCACTTCTGAGTTAGTCTTAGTTTTTATCTTAACGAAAATGATTAATAGTTTAAGTCTAGTTTTAGTCTACAAAAAGTCTGCATTTTTGTCAACTTTTAGTCATTACTTTTACTCAAACTGTACTTACCAACATTTATTTTGGTAGCTATTTTATATGTCATTTTCAAACAAAAGTAGTCATTATTTCTTCTCTCTTTAGACCAAATCATTTAAGCTTAT